>NW_017729032.1:220460318-220467798 GCF_001723915.1 Gavialis gangeticus
GTGTATAGTGTGTAGGTGCTTGAATTGGTGATAGGTGTGTATGTGCCTAGGTTGGTAATTTTGGATGTGTATGTGCCTGAGTTGGTAGTGTGTGTGTGCATGCCTGTGTGCAGGCACTGTGTGCACCTAGAGTGTGTGCATGCCTGTGTGCATGCCTGTGTGCACCTAGAGTGTGTGTATGCACCTAATTGATTTTTGAGTGTGTGCATGTGCAATTGTACACCACGCCCTCCTGTCTAATAGCGCGATATTGAGATCCTGAGCATTAGCCTGACCCCACAGAGCAACACTTCAAAATCTATATTAACGTTTTAGAGAAGAATAGCACCTTTAGGCATCTAATATTAATTTTCTCTCTTCTTTTGCTATCTTTTCTTATGTCAGCATGGAAATAAAACAATTAGATTTTCTAAAAGTGTACCTTTCCTGCCAATGAAAGGCATAAATGTTCCCCAAGCAGTAAAACAATGTTGGTTTTGAAAATCTTACTTTGTTATAGGAGGTGGTTAAGGGACTATTTCTTTTCTCACAGAGGTAGGTGCTGAAAAACAAACTGCTTTAAAATCTGGTACTTAGTATGCTTGATGCCAGGTCAAGTACACAGGATTTTTGGCCCTGTGACAGTGAACCATTTGATATTGTAAGTGAAAGGCATGTTTATTCACATGTTCAGGATTAGAGTAAGATCATTTTCTTTTTTTTAAAAAGAAATATTTACGTAATAAGATACCTATCTTGGATAAGTACTATCTACTCTGCTGCTGTTTTTGACTCCCTGATCTGCATTCTCTCTCAAACTATCACCCTCCCCCCCAATCTTTCTTGATAAAACACAACCTTCAGCTTAAGCTTGTGAACATTTTAATGGACATGTAAGGTAATGTAACAGATGTATACTCAGAGGTTTCTCTTGGAAGCAATAAAGGCTTCACAAGGACTTTTTTTTGAGTTGCATTTTCAAGAAGAAAGCTAGTCCTTGACTGACGGAAGTTTTGACCTCTCTGGATTGATGGTAGGGGAGTGCGTTTGAATTTCAGCCACACAGCCTAAGAAAATCCTTTTCCCATTTCAAACTAGAGCGTCTATTTAACCCAATGTTGAGTGTCTTTTAGGGTTCATGCTGTTTTGTATGGGTATGTACTTAATGGACAAAATGGGCCTGTGCCTGCTGCTATTAATGTTGGTAACAAAACTCCTATTGATTTAAGTGGAAGCAGGTTGGAGCCAATTGTGAGGCAATGGGGGAAGAGCTCTGCCAATCTGTATTTATCTGTATGCTTAAATTGAAGACTCTCAGTACAGTTATAAAAAGAAGGAAGAGTGAAAAATAATCATTGCACTTGCAGTGTTCCCATGAATGATACCATTGTCCCTTCCAGCAACCTGCTACAAAAGTACCTCCGTCTCCTTCTCTGCTGTTTTTCTAGTAGCTTATGCAACTTATTGTTGTATAGTGCAGCAAGGTAAGCATGTGCTTACTTTAAAAATACTTGGGTTTTTTTTCCTTTTACAAAAAGATGAAAAATATGTGAAAACCTATTTTCCAGACATTTCCAAAGCCACCTGATGCTTTGGCTGTGGCAGATTTTAAATGTAGTCCTGATAAAAGTTGACTTTTTTTATTACAAAAATAATAATAAAGTATTTTCTACTGTTGGTCTGGTCATTGAACATGTGAGATGTGATATAATGACCTGATCCTATGAATTCTTCTTCCTGTGGAATAGAGACTACTGAACAACTGGCAGTTGATACTCAGCAGCTCTCCAGATCAGGCCATCAATGCAGTAAATCCCAAACGGTGGAGTATTTATGGTGTGACAGCATTGATTGTACCCTTAGGAAAGGAGAGGATCTTATCAGAGTGAAAACCAGTTGAACTTTTGTTTCTTTCAACTGCAAAATGTCTGTGATACTAAGAGAGACAAGGCGACTAGAATTTGTTCTGACAGGAACCATCTCAGCCGGACTTTGGCCAGAAGCATCTCTTTGTGTAGGATTTCCACTATTTCTGGTCTTGGAATCTCTCCTGATTTAGGATTTTATAGAACCACAGAATAGGAAGGGAACTCGAGCATCATGTAGTCCAGCCTCCTGCACAGAAGTCACCCCATTCCCCAGGTAGAGGCTCACCCAGATAGAGGCACACCCTGACCCAGAAGCATCCCAGATAGAGGCTCATCCCAATTTTTCTCCTGTTTTGTGTTGTGCTGGGATCAGGATATGTTTCTTAGTGATATTAATAAAGTAGTTATTGCTTGCATTTTCAGCTGGCCAAGCAGGTTAATCAACCCCATGCAAGTTAGCTCTCTTTAGGCTTCCTACTCCATTTTGTCTTTTTATGTGTCTGTATTTTATATTGCAAATTCTTCAAGAAGGGGCTGCTTCCATTTTTGTCTTGCATCTAAAACATTGTCTGGGCTTAAATAAAATGCTAATGAAGGCAGTCATACATTGAAGCCATAAGAAAACAGTCTGATCTCAGTACCTGGAAAGGTCATGGAGCAGGTCATCAAGAGCTTGGATGAAGATAAGGTGATTGGGAACAGCCAACATAGATTCATTAAGAGCAAGTCATGCCTAACCAGCCTGATTTCCTTCTTTACTGTGGTTTTGGTTTGAGATGTAGATGTAATATACTTTAATTTAAGCAAGGCTTTTGGCACTTTCTGCTATGACATTCTTATTAGTAAGCTAAAGAAATAAGATGAAAGTATCGTATAGCGGTTACGTAACTGGTTGGATCATCATATTCAAACAATAGTCATTAAATGACTCGATGTTTAATTGGGAGGAGGTATTTATTTGGGTTCCCCAGGGGTTTGTCTTTGGCCCAGGACAATTCATGTACTCAATCACATTTTCAAAATCATTAACAAAATGTGATTGCGTGCATGCTTAGTAAATTTAAAGATGGCACCAAGTTGGATGGAATTTTGGGAAGTCAAGAGGGTAGGGATAAGATCCAAAATACTCTTGATAAACTGGAGGAATGGTCTGAAATTAACTGAATGAAATTCAAGGAGGACAGGTACAACATTCTGCACTTTGGGTGGGACAATCAGTTTCACAAATACAGACTGGGCAATGACTGGCCTAGCTTCAGTACTGTGGAAAAGGACCTGGGTGTTATGTCGGATCCTAAACTGAATATGAAATAACAGTATGATTTTATTGTTGGTTTTTTTTTGTAAAGCCAATAACATCCTGGCTTGTATGAATAGGAATGTCACTTGCAAGTCAAGGAAAGTGATCCTTCTATTCTGCTCAGTGTTGGTGAAGCCCCTTTTCAGTTCTGGAGTGCTGTGTTTGAGTATTTCACTTTAAGAAACCTGGACAAATGGGAAAAAGTCCAGCTGAGAGAAACAAATGGTTATAGCTCTAGGAAGCATGGCTCATGAGAAGAGATTGGAAGAACTTGAATTATTTAGTTTGGAGAAGAGAAGATGGAGAGGGATTTGATAACAGTTTTTAAATACTTGAAAGATGATTATATATAGGATGGTGATAAATCAGTGATTCTCAGCCAAAGTGTTCTGGTACCCTGGGGTGCTGTGAGACCACCCTCAGAGATGCTGTGATGCAGGTGGTGCTGAAGTGATGGCCAATGTTTGCAGGGCTGTGGCAGACATGCTCCTCCTCTGCTAGGGTTCTCTGATAACCTACAAAAAAGTGTGGCAGCCCTTCCAAGTCTGGTCCCCCTTCCCCACTTTCCTTTTGGAAAGAGAGGTAGGCAGGATAGTTCCAGCTCTTCTACATGCCTCTATTTCTAGGATATCCTGTGCAGAGTTGGACTGGGAAGAGCTGCACCATAAGCCATCTCTAGGGATATCCTAGAACTGGAAAAATAGGATGAACGTGCATATTCCACAACCCTTCCTGGCCTGGCTGAGCAGCAGCCGTGCAGTGCATTTTTACTGGTGGCAGCCTGCTGAGAATCACTGAGGTAAGTTGAGCATAGTGGTTATCAACTGGGGAAGCCACTAAAGTCAAAGATGTGAAGGGGTGCCCTAACTCTGAAAATGTTGAAAACCACTGTGATAAACTATTTTGTGGGTGTGTCTACACATGAAATAAATGTGACACAAACTCTAGACCACAGCATGTTGAGCTGGGGCAGAGTAGCCCCAGCTGGCAGGGGACCCAGGGGGTTAGCCTGCCCACCTTGGGCTGCTTCGCCCCAGCTCAGTGTGCTGCAGAGGAGCTGGCTGGGGTATGAGGGTGCTTCAGTGTGGGGCTAACCACTCATGCCGCAGCCAGCCCCATCAGCATCTACACATGCATTGTGGTGGAGTAAATAACTCTGCTGTAAGATACTACTTGTGTTGGGCAGCACTGTCTTAACAGTGAAGTTAATTACCTTACTCCATCCTAATAGCAACACATGTGTAGATTGTGACATTTACTGTGGAGTAGACTAGATCACAGTAAAAAATGTCCGATGTAGATGTGCCCTCTTTTACTGCAGGAGACAGGACAAGGAGCAGTGATGGAAATTTAGGTTGGGTATTGTGGAGGACTTGTTCACTGTGAGGCTGGTGAAGATTGGCTAAGATTGAAAGAGACTATCCAGAGAGTGTAAGGAATCTCCATCTTTGGAAGTTCTTAAGAGTAGGCTGGACAAACACTTGTGTAGGATGATTTGCCTTGAGGAGAGGGTTGGACTACATGATCTTCTGAGTTGTGTGAGAGAGAGAGGGAGGCAGGCAGGCAGGCAAGACTGCTAATTAAAGACATACAAGTGGCAGGAAGCAGTATGCAGGAGGAAGGCCTATGTCTACATGTCCTGTGAACTGGCCTGAGTAGCTCACTGGGCACATGATGAGGAAGGAGCTTGTTTTCACTATCTCCTGAAAAGCTCTGGCAAGGATTCTACCAAAAATCACTTAATGTGGAACCTATCAGTATTAATATTTCAGGCTTGTTTTTTATATCTTTGAACTAGAGGAATTCAAGGTGCCTCAAAAGGAGGCTATAGTTTCATAGCTGTTAGGGGCTGGAAGGAACCTTACAGGTCATAGGGTCAAGTTGCTTTGCACTTGGGCATGAAAGGCTGCTGGGATCAGATGAGCACAGCAAGATGGGCGTCAAGACACTTTTAATTGGCACTGCACCAACCTGACTGTATTTCTGTGGTGTCAAGATACATTCAGGCCATAAGTATATAATATCCTCTGCTTTGAGCTGCTTAGGCACCATGCTGTAACTAGTACAAAAGCAAAAAAGTAAAAATGAAACACTGTAATGAAAAAAGAAATCCTCTCAAAATGGTAAAATGGTCATCCAGTTTAGTTTTCTATAGTAAAGTCTGCAGCAACTGCACCTCACATCTCCCTTTATTGACTGTGGTTAAGGTAAATAGAAAGGATAAATGAATATCATGTCTGCTACTTCTGAAAAAAATGCTGCATGCCTCTTGGTTTTCACTATGGAGTAGGCAAGCAGACTTGAAAGAATGGCTATGGGACAATTGAAAATAGTAAATTACTATACAACAGTAGCAAATGCTAGACCTGTCAGTCCCATGAAAAAAAAAGAAGCAATAGCAATAATGAATAACTTCAGATTTCTAAAATGCCTTCCATCCTCTCTTGAATGACAGAAGATGCATCTTCCACCAATTTTATATTTCTGTGGCATATGTATTAGGTCATAGCCACTGTAAATCTGACTCTGATGGAAAGAATCTGAGTGCAGGTGTCACTGAAATTTCACAAGATTCCATTCAACTTATTTAAACAAACAAAAAACAACAGAGGGAGGAAAGAGAAACTGAACAAATTTCCAGTGCTATATTGCAATACTTTAGGTTCTGATCCAAAGCCAATGTTTAGGTCCTGATCCAAAGCCGTTTGAGGTAATTGAATTTCCATTGATTTCAGTAGGTTTGGATAAGATTTCTACTATGCTAACTCAGAGTTACAAAGACTATGGATTAACATTTAACTTGTTGATTAGCTTTTCCAAATGCAATAGCATCTGAAATATATATATTTCAGAATCGAAAATAGGTTTATATATATCTCTATATATCTATATCTATAGATATATATACCTATTATATTCTCTCTCTCTCTCTCTCTCTCTCTATATATATATATATACATATATATATATATGACCTATTTCAGATTCTGAAATATATATAGATATTTATTTCAGAGTCTGTTGCATTTGGAAAATCTACTCAACATATTATTTCCTTATATATTCATTACACTGTTGTTTTTATTAAAAAAATCTATAACTTCAGTTGGGATATCAGCAAATTCCCAACACTGTGTTTCTGAGCTGTATATCATCATACCATTTTATTAACTGTTTTTTTTTCTAGTGGGGTTAACAGCGTTTAGGTTAATGCAAAACATGCTTCTGTTGCGAAGTATTTCCATCAGAAATAAGGGTCTCTGAACACTTTTTTTCGTTTCAAAACTTACGATGCTGCTTGTATCTACATCTATGAATCTATGAATATTTTTAGATATTACTGTAGTATAATATATGTCCCCATAAATTAATTCAAAGAATATAGTTTCATGTATTAAATCAAAATTATAATTTCTAAACTCTGTGCTTTTAAGTGGTGTGATCTATGAATTATTTTAAGAAAGAAATTATAACATGCTCAATTTGGACATAAACAAATATTTTGGATCCGATTCCAGTTTCAAACCCATATATATGTATGGTCCAGTGATCATAGCAATGCAAGCTTTATTCTGCAGTTCATGTAACAAAGGTATCAGATGAAGAACTCTGAATAGCCTGTGTAAACAAAGCTGCTATTGAGTCTTGACAATATGGCTGCAATACTGCAACAAAATTTAGCTAAGGCATTCAATTTATGTACAATGTGTGAACTCTAACTTTTTTGTTTTGTGTTTGAAAAGCAATTTTTAAAATCAAAATCTGAAATAGCTCTCTATGTTAAGGAAAGTTATGCGTCCCTGCAAGCTGATATTGGTGACCAGGGTGGACGACTGGAGACCCTCTGGGTTAAAATTCATGGGGAACATGGCACAGGGGACACAACGGTGGGAGTCTACTACAGACCTCACACCCAAAGTCCTGAGCTTGACCAGGAGTTCACCCAGGAACTGGCTGAGGCTGCATGCTCCAGGACCATGGGACCTAGCAGACCTCCTAAGGCTAAAAAGAAAAGCCTACAAAGAATGGAGGATGGGATTCATCTCCAAGGAGGATTATTCTGCACTGGTCCGGTCCTGCAGGGAGCTAACCAGGAAAGCCAAGGCTGCAACTGAACTCCAACTAGCTTCGAGCATCAAGGACAATAAAAAGTCCTTTTTCAGATATGTGGGGAGCTGGAGGAAAAGCAAGGGCAACAATGGACCCCTGCTGAACCAGATGGGGCAACTGACAACTGACGCCCAGGAAAAAGCCAACCTATTAAATGGGTACTTTGCGTCGGTCTTTCATCAGTCCCATGGGATGCCCATGCCCGCTACGGGACAGGGAGGTC
>NW_017729032.1:220468299-220468696 GCF_001723915.1 Gavialis gangeticus
TGGAACAGTCTGCCATCGGAGGTGGTTCAAGCACCTACTCTGAACACCTTCAAGAGCAAATTGGATGCTTATCTTGCTGGGATCCTATGACCCCAGCTGACTTCCTGCCCTTTGGGCAGGGGGCTGGACTCGATGATCTTCCGAGGTCCCTTCCAGCCCTAATGTCTACGAAATCTATGAAAATATATCTGAAATATGAGTTTGAAAACTGAAAAATGTTTGCTTTTTGGTTTCTATTTTTTTTTCTAATAAAACCAAAAACTAATATCCAGAATACCTTTTTTGGAAAATATTAAAAATATGTGAAAATGAATTTGACTGTAAAGATGCTCACAGTTTGGGGAATAAACAGGAGGAACTCGCCCTCAGAATAGCTAGTTCAAACCCAGATGTCATA
>NW_017729032.1:220468917-220469155 GCF_001723915.1 Gavialis gangeticus
CCCCCAACCAAGGGGAGGAGCTGGACCGGGAATTTTTGGGCCAGCTTGCAGAGGCACTTAAGGCAAGGGATGTAGTTGTCATTGGTGATTTTAATTACCCGGACATCTGCTGGGAGGAACAGTCAGCCAGGACGGACGGTTCCAGGAGGTTCCTGACTGAGATACAGGACGTCCACTTAATTCAGGAGGTGCACGGTTTTCCCACCAGAGGAAACGCCCTGTTGGACCTGGTCCTGGC
>NW_017729032.1:220469166-220473917 GCF_001723915.1 Gavialis gangeticus
CAAGGTCCCTTCCGACCCTACTTCTATGATTCTATGATGCTTTGATTTAGGAGAAAAGCCCCACTGATGACATTTTGGTTATTGTTTGTCAAGTACAGCGTACAGTATTGCTAAGTGCCCACTGAAATTAATATAATATTACATGCAATATCAACATTAATATATGTTTATATGGAAAATGTGTAGTGTGTGTGTGTAAAGAGAGATGATAACAATAGTTTGTTGGCTTTAATGGGACCACACACACATGCACAGGATGCTGTATTATAACTAAATGTGGATTTACCCATTTTAAACTATTTCTGAATCAGTCTGATCAGTGCTTCAAGTACACCCATTTAATGTGACAATATCATGTTATATTGTAACCTTCCAACTGTATACATAGAAGGTTCTGCCAAAGTATACATCATTTAGTATACTTAAATTAATGGTGTAGGAAAAATGCATGTAGTTAGCATATTTCATATTTTTTCTATGGCTTTTGTACTTGCATGTGTTGTCAAAAGCAATTAGAGGGAGACCAAAATGACACCTATTGAGTGTATTTGAATTCCAAAGCATCTAAATAGTTATTATATGTTATTTATAAACCTCAGAAAAATTTATAATGTAGTACTTCAGAAAAAAGGCTGAACAGGCACAGGGCATGTGAGGAATAAGAACATGGAGTCTTTTTCTGCTGCAGGTGGCTCACTTAAATAAAGTTATAGTTTCAGCATAGAGTATTAAAGTGCATTGGGATCCATCTGGCATCTTACTGAGGTAGTCTCTTCAGTTAAAGAAAAAGTAGGATTTAGGTAGAATGTTGTACTACCCTTACTGCTATATCTGCTTTATGGAATAATAAAGCATTATTACTTAGCTGTTACTTTGCGCGTAACAAAGGAAATTATTATAAATATTCACGTTGATCTTGTGTGAAACAAGAGGAAGAAAATTGTAAGCAATTAAAATTATAAAACTCTTAATTTATTTTCCATTGGCTACCGAGGCTTCTGGATGTGAACATGTGCTGAATTACAAATACACTTCCTAAACTGACAGCAAAGATATTTACTTGAATATTTTTAGATGAATTGTTCTGTCTCTCAAAGTTTTAATTCTGGTTTCCAGATTAAGATATCTTAACTTAAAGTTAACAGAAAATAAGCAAAATGTCTTGAATTTTTTTTTCTTCCTCAATATTTTGAGGGCATGACCTAGTGGGGATCTACGAACACAAGGTAACCTAGGGAACAGTGACCATCAGTGGATTGAATTCACTGTCCGGCATCGGGTGGGAAAGAAACCAGTAGTGCAGAAGTGCTAGACTTCAGAAAGGCTAACTTCAGTGTGCTCAGGAGATTAGTTAGTGAGGCACTGAATAACAGGAGCATTGGTGAGATATGAATCCAGGAAGGGTGGTTGTTCCTAAAGGGAGCAATCCTTTGGGTGAAGAAGGTGACAATCCCATTACACAGAAAAGAGGACAAAGGAGCCAAGAAACTGCCTTGGCTGAACAGGGAAATCCAGGAAAGCCCAGGGGCAAAAAAAGAGGCATATAGGCTGTGGAAGCAGGAGGTAGCTACCAAGGCGGAGTATACCTATTTGTCCCACAGTTGCAGGGAGGCAGTTAGAAAGGCCAAAGCAGAAATGGTGACAAAAATTAAAGACAACAAAAAGTCCTTCAGGTATATAGGAAGTAAAAAGAAGGTGCAGGCTAGCATAGGACCCCCTACAGGACAAACTAGGGCAATTAGTGACAGATAGGGGGGACAAGGCTAAGGTCTTAAATGAGTTTTTTGCTTCTGTATTCCTGAACATGGATCAAGACAAATCTTCCAGTTGGATCATAGACAGGGACAAAAAGGACACCAGCCCACCAACTGTTAGCACCAACTCAGTGAAGAGGCAGTTAGAAGGACTGGATGTGTTTAATTCAGTAGGCCCGGATGCAAGGGTGCTGAAGGAATTGGCCAGTGTCAGAGCAGAGCCCCTGGCATGGCTGTTTGAGCACTCATGGTGCTCAGGCCAGGTCCCAGAGGACTGGAAAAGGGCCAGTGCAGTCCCTATTTTCAAGAAGGGGAGGAAGGAGGATCTGGGCAACTTTAGCCTGGTTAGTCTCACCTCTATCCTTGAGAAAACCTTTGAAAACATTATTAAGGATCACATTTGTGGGAGTCCAGTGGGAAAAATAATGCCGAAGGGCAACCAGCACAGATTCATAGCAGGTAGATCCTGCCTGACTAACCTTGTTTCTTTTTATGACCAGGTCACTAAATGCTTAGTCAAAGAAGATGTCATTTCTTGGATTTTAAGAAGGCCTTTGATATGGTATCTCATCCTATTCTAGAACAGAGTAGGATGCAATTTAATAAAGACAAGTACAAGGTGCTGCACCTAAGGAGAAGGAATCACCAACACACTTACAGGCTGGGGGAGGACCTTCTCAGCAGCACAGGAGCAAAAAGGGATCTCAGAGTCATTGCTGACATCAAGATGAACATGAGTCATCAATGTGATGAAGTGATCAGTAAAGCTAGTGCACTTTATCATGCATTCGCAGGTGCATGATGAATAGGTCCAGGGAGGTGATACTTCCCCTCTACGTGATATTGGTCAGGCTGCAGTTGGAGTACTGCATCCACTTTTGGATGCTGTACTTCAAGAGGGATGTGGACAACCTCGAGAGGGTCCAGAGGGGACCACTCATATAATTAGGGGCCTGTAGGCAAAGCCCTATGAAGAGAGAGTGAGAGTCCACAAGAGAAGGCTGAGAGGTGATCTTGTAGCTGCCTACAAATTCACTGGGTGGGGGGTGGCAGCAAGGAATAGGAGATGCTCTTTTTACCAGGGTACCCCTTGGAGTAACTAGGAACGATGGCCACAAACTGATGGAGAGAAGATTTAGGTTTGACATCAGGAAGAACTTTATGGTAAGGGTTGCCCGAATCTGGAATGGACTTCCAAGGGAGGTGGTGCTCTCCCCTACCTTGGGGGTCTTTAAGAGGAAGCTAGACATGCATTGGCTGGGTTCATCTAACCTCAGTGCTCTTTCCTGCTTGTGGCAGGGGGTTGGACTCCATAACCTACTGAGGTCCCTTCCGACCCAAACATCTATGACTCTGTTTTCAAGATTTAACTTTTATTTTCCTCTTCTATGCCTGACAGCTTTTTGGAGCCATTATTGAAATAGATTTTGTCACATCCTTGGAGTACAAAATAAATACTGTTGTAAATGGATAGCAAATCTAGGGATCATCCAAATTAATTTAGGACAATTATTTTGGTAATGCACTTCTATTAAAGCAAAAAGGCTACACCAAAATATAACAATAGAGATTTTTGTTCTTTATTTTTAGACATAAAGGACCAACTTTCAATAAGGAACAGGATTTAGCCTGTATATTTGCATTGTTACTAGCTTTCCCCAGCCTTTTTGACACCATAACACAGTGGTTTTCAAACTCATTAAACTCGAGGTACATCTTATTAGATTTAATGCGCCCTTTGGAAAATGCCAGCTCTTAGTCTTCAGTCATTAGTTGACTATGGAAAAATAACAGAGAAGTTCTTCTGTTGTAAAGAATTCCAGAAAGATCACAAAGGGTCAGACTGCTTGTAACACTATGGGTTCTTCTTTGAAATCTCTAGGCTTATCATGTGAATCGTAGTTTTACACCTAACAGTACTAAACATTGCATGGTACTCCACAGCATCCTGGAAAGGCTCTCAAGGCACCACAGGGTGTTGCACCACCTGGTTGAAAATCACTGCCATAGCATATGCTGTCATAGGGATCCATATCATAAGATGGGAAGTCGCAAAGCTACAGATGTCAGCCATAACTGAGCTTCATATAAATATACATTTTTGTATTACGCTAATTTGTTTTAAAAATGTAACATTTTGTTCAAATGGAAGATTATGCAGCAATATAACATTCAGATGCTTTGGAGACTTTCTTTCCAGAATTCTAGGTATTTTTTCCTTTCTTCAGTAGGTTTTATAACAAGATATATTTTCTTTCATTGCACAGTGTTGCACATGTGCCAGTGATAACAATAGACAATTGCCTTAAGGGATGGTGAAGTGTCACTGATCTTACTATTTTGTTCAGATTTCTTTTTCTAATGATGGCATTTGCAATTGTTTGCATGCAACAATTTTTTTACAATGGAATTTAAGTCCTTGTTAATATCCATGGGCATTGGTTTTGATCAATGTTTTCTTACATATTCCTATGGCATCTAGTCTTTTTCATTTCAGTTTCTAAAAATTCTCCCTCAACTTTGAAAAAAACGCTCAAATTATAATTTTAAAGAATACATGTGAGGCAGAAAGACAAGACTAGGTAGATCACTGTTATATCAGGTGTAAAAATGGTTAATTTGGAAGTGCTTTAGATTTTACCCTAAACCCACTGAAGTCATATTTGCCTGTATAAATAATTTGTCAAAAATTATTGGGGAGATACTACTGCATTTCTTTCTTGCATGTGTGACTAGTTACTAAAGTATGCCATTCAAGTATATTTGCTGCACAGTAGCCAGTAAGGTAGAAGTAGCTAAATGATTTTTATAATATTGATGTAACCCGGATGGTACTCTACGAGGTACCCCCTCTCCAACTGAAGGGATCAAAGCAGGTGCACAAGCGCTGTAGGAGGTGTAGGGACTCTCCTCCCCTATAGATCAGAGCCAGACTACTAATGGGGACTTAACCATATACCTTTTAATACTGGGAACATAACAGGCATAAATCAGAGG
>NW_017729032.1:220474111-220480082 GCF_001723915.1 Gavialis gangeticus
GTACCTGGAGGGGGAGAAAACACAATGGCCCCTTTCCACTGCTTATTGTTATCTCACTCACCCCAAGTCACCTCAGCAGGGATTTGAACCCAGATCTTCTATGTGATAGACAGAAACACTGCCACACAGCCAGCACTGGCAACCCTGTTCTAGTCTGCTAGGGGTCTTGACCTTCCTGGAGCCTGGCCTCACGTCAAGCTGCCTGACCTCTGATTGGAGGAACTGGAAGCAGAGCTGGGAACCCCTCAGGTTGCTGCTTAGATCCTTCCTGGAGCAGGGGAGCCTCTCCTGCTGGCTGCAGCCTCTCCTTGGGGATCCTGGAGCCCAGTGTGGGGGCCGTCTCCTGCCAGCCGCATGCCGCGCTGCTGAGGGTCCCACTGTTGCATGCAGGTGCTGCTCTTTCAGGCTTTTCTGGGGCACTTCTCCTGCCGCACTGGCTCAGCTCTTACCAGCTCTGTGAAGCCCCTCCCTTTTTGTCCCTCGCTGGTCTCTCCCCTGAGTCAGCCCATGCTTGCCCCTTTTACCCCCCTCCAGGTGACCCAAGGGGCCAATTGGGACACGGGGGGGGGGTGAGTCTCTGGGGACTGATTGATGCGGAAAGGGAATCTCAAGTCCTCCAATCATCTTTTGCCCCTTCAAAACCCCTGGGCCAAATCATTATTGGATTGGTGAGGAAAGGGAATCCCAAGTCCTTCAATCATATTTTGCCCTTTCAAAACCCCTGGGCCAGGTCACTGCCAGCCAGCCCGTCACATTGAAGGTAATACATCTTTGCTTAGGACATTTTTGGGGGTAGGGGTTGTTGAAGTGACCTTTTGGTAATTCTCTTGGGCAATAAGAAATGTATATTTTTGTAACAAGGGACCATCCCTGGCTTCTGTTCCAAAGGGAAGACATCAGTGTTGGGGAAACCAACTTACGAGGACACAGGGCTAGCTAACCATTCCTGTTGAAAGTGGTGGCGGAGACTCTGCTGGAGAAAGGAGATGATTGCAGACTGAGCTGCGCTTCAGGATCTGGCACTGATTGGCCCAGAAACTCAGGGCCAATTCATTTTCCACAGGGAGAAGGAGCATACAGGTCGTTATTTGCTGCAGCTCCATCTGTGCAGAGGCACAAAGTGGAACCAGGAGCACAAGAAGCCCAGAACAGGACTAAGTACAAGGGAAGCTGGGAAGAGAATTGGCATGATGAGTTCTGGTGATGGACTAACTCCAGGTGGCTGGATTAATAGCTGAGGCTGGGGTTGGGAAAGCGGTGGCCCAATCTAGAACCCAGCTAGAGGGGATGACTTCCCGGAGTGAGGATCTGATTACCTGCTAAGGAATTGGAACATGGAAGAAATAAATAAAAGCCAAGTGAGTAAAAGAGGCATCTGCATCCTGCATGTTGGACTGATTGTAACCCACACTGGTTGATTTCAGGAAAAGTCTGGTCTCTACAGAGCAGGGGTTAATTAACTGAGAGTGAACTTGTTCCCTGGAGTGATTTAGGTGAGGACCAATTGATGATGGATAATTCCTCCACGAATGGAGTGATTTATATAAGGACTGATGGATGACTGAGGCTTCTCTGAGGATCTAGTGATTATATAAGGACAGATGGGTGACTGAGATTTCCTCCAAAGAAGAAGTGATTTACAAAAGGACTGATGGATGACTGATAATCCTTTAAGGGAGACATATTCCTGTGAGGTTTCATTGACCATAGGAGGCATTGCTGACCATGCAGCACACAAGTCTGGACAAGTTGGATTCAGTGAGTGCAGAGAACAAAGGCAGACAAGGTTCTTTGGGTGAATTTGATATCTTTTATTAGACCAACTTAAATAGTTGGAAAAAAAATTCTTAGCAAGCTTTTGGATTTAAAAACTCCGTGTCAGGCTGAGGAAGCATCTGCAGTTGGTGTGTGCTCTTCCTGGATGGAATGAATAATAAAGAGTCCAGAGGCTGGTATGCGTGCAAGAAAGGCAGTCAGTGAAGATGTAAATTGAGGAGTCAGTAGGTGAGAGACAGGTTAGGGGTGGAGGGGAGGGGGAAAAGGGGGAAGAAGGGCAAGAGGTCTCACTGAACTCAAGTACCCATATGGACCAGACTTACTGCTGACATCCCCATTCTTACTTCTCTTTAACATTAAGGTGTGGCAGCCAAGTGAAGAGGAGGACAGGGACAGGGACTGGAGTGGATGAGAGCCTAATCAGACGCACCTGCCAACAATTATATTTAAATATTGGGGAATAGATCTATCCAAGCCTCCTTCTGATCTCTCTCACAATTTTGTATAGCTTCATTGGAGTCATGCTCAATGTACAGTAGGCTAAACAAAGATTAAAAGGCTACTTTAGGTATAGAGTCCAATTTAGAATTCCAAAGTAATTCTGATTTGAAGCCAAAGGAAAGAATCTCATTGACTTCAATGGACTTTGGATAACAAACAACATTAAGCCCCTAATCTAGGTTTGCTAAAATATGTGATGAAGCCAGAAGTGATCTATAATAGGGGTGTGCAAAGTGGGCAGTATTTGATTTGGATTTCGCCAAATTCAGGGGACAGTGATTCGATTAGCTGATTTGGATCACTGTCCCAATTTGATTAGGCTGAATTTGAATCTGAAGATTCAATTCTGATTCAGAGAATCAGTGATTCAGCCATAGACACAGCTTGATATGTTTTTTCTACATACCTTGAGGTACCAGGTGCGGCTCATGAATGCTGAGATGGTGGGGCGGATGTAGCATCCCATGGGAGTGTGGGGGTTCCCCCACTTGCTTGGTGGTGGACCCCCCCATGCCCTCCCACCTCAGCGAGCGGCCATGGGGGGGGACCCAGGGTGCCCTACCAGATCCAGGAGGCACCAGTTGCCAAGTACTTGCATAAGTACTTCTGGTCCACTTCTGTGTCTGCCGCTGAGTGTGCAGAGTACCCCTCCTGTGCTCCTGTGGGACATTCCATCCGCCCCACAATCTCAGTGTTCACAAGCCAGGCCTGGTACCTTGAGGTATGTAGAAAAAACATAAAGTTGTGTCTATGGCTGAATTGTTGAATCTCTCTGAATCTCTCCAAATCAATTCGGAGGCTTCCAGTTCAATTCAGAGAGATTAGAGGGTCTCTTGATGTGATTCAGATTTGGAGATTTGGCCACTGAATTGGGCCATATCTCCTCTGAACTGAATCAGTGACCGAAACTTTGTATAGACCTAATCTGTAATTATCAGCATGTTTGAAAACTCAGAAAATGTATATGTATTCTAGAATGAGGAAGAAAAGCATAAAAACCTAAAGTGTTGTATTACATTTTATTTTGGGTGGCAAGTTTTCTTTAACATATGTGGAGAACTGCAATTAAATAGAACTGGCTGGAGCAGAACTTGACCAGAATATTTTACCAATTTTATAAACAGATCTTTTTACATTTACAGCAGCAGTGTGTGTGTGTGTGTGTGTGTGTGTGTAGTCTTGTATTTTTATGTTATTGTGTGGTTTGTTTATACATCTGTATTGAAAATGTACATACAGAGAAGAACTTAAATATTTTGGTTTGTTTTATTTTGTGTTGTCACTCTGCTAGCTATTTTGCATTTTATTTTCTGTGCAATGCCACTGTTCGTGGTTCACACTAACTTGGTAAGTTCTGTCTAAAGGTGAGTCGTTGTGAGGTAAAAACAGGGAGATAATTTCAACCTTAAGGAACAGTACAAAAGAATGGATTGGAGATGGAGGGAAGACTGAAAAGGGGACAGTTAGAGTAGGTTGGGTAAAAGTAAAGGTAGTAGAGAGTGAAGAAGGAAGAAATCAAGTCAGAGAAGTTGGCTAGAACTCTGACTAGAAGATGCTGAAAGGGAAGTTGAGAATCTTGATGTAGAAGGTAGAGGAAACATAATGGGACATGATGAGGAAAAGAATCTGCCATTTTGAATAGAAGGAACAGGGGCAAGGAAAGAGGTAGTGGGGCAAGAAAGAAGGAAAAAAAACTTATATTAATTAAAGCAAAAGACATACTGTGGACTAGAATTTCACCCTGAATCAGGAGAGGACTAAAGAAAGAATAGATGTTGTAGATGAAGATGTAATAGGATTTTGCCTAGATGAGGAATGAGATGGAAGAAGATGGTAGAGTCCAATATGCAGATTTTTGTCAACAAACAAAATTCAGTTTGGCTACAAAACTTCAAATTATCTTTTCAGATATCTGGAACAAAACTTTTTTTAGTTTTGTTTATCAATGCAAATCTTACATTTCATAGACTTTTAAAACGTTAAGACTTTTTTTTACATAAATAAGAAATAAATTATTTGAATATAAATTATTGGTTGATGAAAACATTCTTATTTGAAAAATACTTTGGGCAGCTCTTTTAATATAACTCCAAAACTACAATCCTAAATGACAGGAGAAGCTTATGGTAGTAATGGAAAATGGGCAGGAGGGAGGGTCTGGGGGTATTTACAGATGTCAAATTTAAGTCAACCTACCTAGGGTTAGGTCAACCTAAATGTCCAACAGTGTAGATATTCAGGGGTTTAAATCGGGCCAAAAATGATGGGCTCAATCTAAGTTAGTTCATCTGAGCAGGTGAACCGATTTAGCTTGAGAACAGGTAACCCAATTCAGTAAACATCTGCATACCCTAGGAGCACAGCCCCAGGGCTGAAAAAGCCCAGCCACTCACCCCAGCCCTGGGGCTATGCTCTTCTTCCTCCTCTGATCCTAACTGCACTATTTTTATCTCTCCAACTCTCTCCCATTCCCTGATAGACAGCTGCCCCTGCAGACTTTTTCCCCACCCCAATCAGCCAACACCCTGCAAACCTACTAGAGCTCCTGAATCCACCCACCCAAGTTACACTGGGTTCTCTACACAGCTTCCAGACCTGGTGAAAACCTGCACATGCTGCTCCTAGTCCACGATCACACAACTTAAAGTAAGCTATGTGGTGGTAGACCAGATGTGGTGAATGTTTGGACACTGGAAGAATAGGTGAAGAGTGAAATTCTGTGCAACAGGACAACTGTACTGAAGATAGCTGTGTTGTATGATGCAACTGAGTACATATTTTGTCATAACTAACAGTACAGTGTCTGTAATGTAAAACAAACACTTTTGATATTATCAAACAGGAATGATTAATGTTTTTGTCTATATTCTCTGGAGGAACAGCACCACATAGGGCCAGATCCAAATGATATTTTGAGGAAGATTACCAGAGAGATCACCCACTAAATTGAGGACAGGATTGGCCTAAAAAGTTGCATTTCACCATAAAATGCCAGAGACTTGGAGGAGGAAATGTTGCAATGGATATTAGAGATGAGGTACCAGGCTGAAATGGAGGAACTGGGCATTGATGTTGGGTGGCAGAACATGTCCTGTACCCTGGTGATAAGAATGCATTTCTAGTGAGTATTGCACATTGGTTGAGGATTGGGAGTCACAAAGGAGCCTAAAAGGGTCACGTGTTTGACTCATCAAAGTCCACTGGCATCTGGTTCTTTAGTTGCACTCAGTTTCTCTGAGTGCCTTATCCTTATTTGACGCTCTGAGCCTTTACAGGTTTGTAAAGAGTTTTCATGTTGACAGTAGTTCTGGAAAAGGTTAAAAAAAAAGTCACTTGATTTCAGGTGAAAGTCTATGTAAACAATGAGTAATACAAGAGAAGGCACTCAAATAACTATATAAAGAAAAAGATTGTCATAAGGTAAATAAGAAAAATTTCAGATAGCTGAGTTGTCTCAATTAGAGGTGCACTGATACATTGGTCCAATATTGGATTGCTACTGAGATAAAACTGTCTGTATCGAATATCAGCTCAATGGGGCTGATAATTTGACTGATAAATGTCTAGGTTGTCTGTGTGCAGCCACAGTACAGCACTCAGGCACCAAGGAGCAGGTAAGTTGGGTGTGGTGGAAGGGGAGGGGGGAGGGAAGGAGTATGGGGGGGACAGATCAATGCTCCCCATGTTGAGGAGA
>NW_017729032.1:220480093-220481412 GCF_001723915.1 Gavialis gangeticus
GCAGGAGGGGGGCCGGAGCCACAGCATGTGGAGGTGGGGAGGCAGCTCCCACTGCTGCTTGCAACCCAGGAGGGCACCGGGGGGTGCATGTGCCCCCTGGATCTGCATGGGGTGGGATGGGGTGGGTTGCAGCTGGGGCTGTGTGAAGCTCTTCTTGGTGGGGGCTGGGCTCAGAGTGGGTGCTGGCAGCATTGGGAGGATGCTGCATGTGCCCCAAATTTTGCTGCTGCTCTGCTCCCAGCACCGCCACTGCCAGCTGCAGCCCCAGCTCTTCCCAGTGCATGGGTGGAGGCGGGGTGTTGAGCTGGGGCTGATGGTGCCAATCCTCAATCTAACTGTGACCTCAGTCCCCCTACTCTCTGTACTTAGGATACCTGCTTCCCCAGATTCATTGTGTCTCCAATTCCCTGTGAAACTGCAACAATTTTATCTTGTTCCCTTTTATGAAATTATATATCACCATGTGTAGTCCTTTAAGGCAGACTACAGTGGTGTTTCTCAGCTAGTGGATTTGGAATCCTTTGCAAAGGGATCACAAAAAGCAGTCAGGAGAGTGGCGAGTCGCTGACAATCCCTGAATAACTTTGAACAGCCAAAACCTTCAAAGTTTGTAATATTCCATGTAGTTGTTTCATATGCTGTTTTCACTCTTACTTTTATAGTAAATGTAAGCAAGTGGTGAACTTTTGTACTTCAGATAAAAGGCTTCCAAGCTTTAAAAAGATGACACTGGACTAGAAAAGACATGCAACACTGGACTGTATATGCAACTTTTCAAGTGGGGTAGATTAACTGGGGGATTCAGTTTCTGCCTATGTGTTAATTAGCATAAACTAGTAGATTTGACTTGGAAGTAGAAGATAATCTGTTTGCAGTAATATTTATATGTCTATTAGATCACTCTACCCAACAATTTACTATTTGTTTCAGAACTAATGTTTTTGAGTGCTTCAGTTGGAGATGCCTGAAAGTGCTAAATACATCCCTCAGAAAACCAGCCTGGACGCCTCAAATCATTGGTTATATTTGAAAGTGTAACCAGGATTTTGTTGTTAATTTAGAAAATGGCATGTTAGTTCCCTTTTAATATTAGGCAATGTGCACTTTACAGAATGAATCCGCGGTAGTTATTCACTACTTCCTGGCTGATGGCCATTCATTACTATTTTCTTTTGCCTAAGTGGTGTTTAGAATACTCTTTATGGAGTCCTGTTTCCTTCCAGGATTAGGGTAGGTGATGCAGGTTCTCATTTAGTCTAGCAGTCCATCTTGATAAGTACAGTAAAAGCTGCGCTATCCGGCATCTTACAAGCCGGCAT
>NW_017729032.1:220481440-220483540 GCF_001723915.1 Gavialis gangeticus
TAGAAGATAATCTGTTTGCAGTAATATTTATATGTCTATTAGATCACTCTACCCAACAATTTACTATTTGTTTCAGAACTAATGTTTTTGAGTGCTTCAGTTGGAGATGCCTGAAAGTGCTAAATACATCCCTCAGAAAACCAGCCTGGACGCCTCAAATCATTGGTTATATTTGAAAGTGTAACCAGGATTTTGTTGTTAATTTAGAAAATGGCATGTTAGTTCCCTTTTAATATTAGGCAATGTGCACTTTACAGAATGAATCCGCGGTAGTTATTCACTACTTCCTGGCTGATGGCCATTCATTACTATTTTCTTTTGCCTAAGTGGTGTTTAGAATACTCTTTATGGAGTCCTGTTTCCTTCCAGGATTAGGGTAGGTGATGCAGGTTCTCATTTAGTCTAGCAGTCCATCTTGATAAGTACAGTAAAAGCTGCGCTATCCGGCATCTTACAAGCCGGCATGCTCCACTAATCGGCATGCTGGCTTGTAAGATAAAGTGAAACTGGAAGTGCCCACTGCAGCATTTCCAGTTTCTCCGAGCCCCCATGGCCCGGGGCAAAGCAGCCTGTGCTGCTGAGCCCCCATGGCCCAGGGCCATAACAGGCCGTGCGGGGTCCGCTTCCTTGTCCCGTGGACATGGCAGGAGAAGCGGTGGCCAGGGCCACTCAATCCACTGGCATATTTTCTTTCAAGTGCAGTAACTAAAAACAGAGCTTTTACTTTACTGCACTTGAATAAGCAAGCCTCAGGTCTACCATAGGGCCAATACTGCATGGGGTTTTTTTCCTTCAAAATGGCACCTGAGATTTCAGGCCTTTTATTTTTGCCTAATCAAGTCTGATTTGTTCAGTAGTCACCTAAATTATCAATGACATGGTAGTTTCAAAATGTATTAAAATTCAAATTTTCATATTTCTAAAACTGTTAAATCTTTCCTTCAGATGACTTAGAATGACCTCTGTGGGTCATTTATTCATTCTCATTCTTCTCAATGCCTTCGTTTTCTTTTTTAAATGTTAAACCTGTCCTGTGTACCTATTTTAAGAGGGAGGTGACATTTATTTTATTTTACATTTATATTACATTTACCTTTAACAGGATGGTAGATAAGTAGAAGGGAAAAAGGGGAAAGGGCACTGTATACAAATACCCATTGTTTTACTACTATTCTTATATAGCAGACTTACAAGCTATACATTGTAGGGGTTCATCAACAGAGATTTTTGGGGCTGATACTGATAGCCAATATTTAAGGAGGTATATCGGCCAATAGCATTCTGATTTCCGATACAGCTGCCTCCAGCTGGTAAATCTAGTGTGGTGGATGGGGAGTGGGAAGGAAAGGGGCATGAGGGGGGCAGATCAACACCCCTGCGGTGAGGGAGGGGGTAAGGGCAGGCGCTGCCTAGGTGGGGCGGGGGTGGGTGAGTGGGTGGGAGGAGCCGCAGCTGATGATGGGGGAGGTGGCTCCTGCCGCTGCTTGCACTCTGGGAGGGTATGGGGGGGAGGGGGCATGAGCCCCCTGGATCTGCATGGGACAGGATTGAATGGGCTGCAGCCAGGGCTGCTCAGGGCTCTTCTTGGCAGGGGCTGGGCTCAGAGCAGCTGCCAGTGGTGCTGGGAGGATGCTACATCCACCCCAGATTTTGCCGTTGCTTTACTTCCAGTGCCACTGCCACCAGCCACAGCCCTGGCTCAATGCCCTGCCTCCACCCATGTGCTGGGAAGAGCTGGGGCTGCGCTGGGTGGCTGGTGGTGCTGAGAAGGAAATTTGGGGTGGATGCAACATCCCGCCAGCACTGCCAGCACCTGCTCCAAGCCCAACCCCCACTGAGAAGAGCCCCTCACAGCCCCGGCTGCAGCCTGCCCTGCCCCATGCAGATTTGGGGGGCACACCCCCCCATGCCCTCCTGGGGTACAAGTAGCGGTGGGAGCCACCTCCTCCCTGTCACGAGCCATGGCTCTGCTTCTCCCCCCACCCGGGCAATGCCTGTCCCTGCCCCTACCCCCTCCCACACTGTGAAGGACATTGATCTGCCCCTTCCCTCCCCCCCCCCCCTCCCCCACCCCCACCTCACCACCCGCAGGCACCCCCC
>NW_017729032.1:220483748-220500604 GCF_001723915.1 Gavialis gangeticus
CCCCTCCCCTTCCACAACACCAGACTTACCAGCTGGAGGCAGCTCTCCATGCTGCTGGCTCTGGTCCTCAATGCCTGACTGCTGTGCTGTGGCTGCATGCAGCATGGGCATTTACCGGACAAATTATCAGCCCCATTGGACCAATGTCTGATGCAGCCGGTTATCTTTATATCAGTACCGATCCGATATTGGACTGATGTATCGGTGCACCTCTAACACATTGCTTTATTCACTGTAGAACAACATATTCCTCGATATATGGATAAAACTCCTTTGAGTTTTGGCAAGATTTTTTGTAATTTCAGCAACTAATGAATGAGCCAGATTCTGTTCTACTTAATGCCCAGACAGCTCCATTGAAATCAATTCAATTTCAGGGTTCCAGTGGTGTAACTGGTGATAAGCTATGTCCCAGTGAGTATAAATTATCATTCCAGAGGTCTGGAACAAAACAGTGGCTCCCATTATTCTGACAGAGATGATAATAAAAGTCCCCTTTTACTTATTCACATTAGAGAAATAGTAGGAAATGAGGTCAGATCCCAACATGGGTATGCAGTAGAAAATGAGAGAGGGACCACCCACTAAATGAATTGCAAGGACATTCCTACTTTTTCTCAAAGGGAACATATTAAGAAAGCTACTGTCAAGTATTGCCCATTATGGATTTTTACAGTCTTCATAGGCTATGTGCATTGATCTTAATGCTTTGAGAATTTTTTAAATGAAATAATAGAGCTATTATAACATTCTTCTTTTCTGCAAGGATATTTTTGTGTGGTAGCTTTTTAATTTATCTTTGATAGCATTACTAGGGAATCTCAGAAGCAAATGGAATAGAGTGAAATTATAAGGTGATGACTATTCGGAGTACAGACATCTGGTTCTCTCCCTGACACATGTTGTACCGTATTCTAGCTGTGGCTCTAAAGAGCTCCTGATCACAGCTTGTACCTTAGCAGCTTAAACATCTGTCAGTAAAGGCTGCTTGCTAAACCTTTAGAAAAAGGCTATTGCAGAAGCCAAGTAAAGTGTACTGACGACTTCCTTAAGAGGAGTAAGCTAACTGAATAAAGTGTTGTATGCTGTAAGAATATTGGAGTGTCCAGCAGTTTGCTAACTACTTAATTCTTCACCCACTTATAAAGTAACAGAATGAAATTTTTCTGTTCATGAGAAGAGAGAATTTAATAGCACAAGGACCCTTCACAGTATTTTAGGATTTTTTTTTAAGTATAGTATTATTTGCACTGGCAAATACACAGTTTTAAAAGATAATGCATTGTTAAAGCTAAGAGATGTTGAGGAAAAGCAGCATGAAAATTTTGAGGAGGCGTATGGGGAGCTGGGGTTGGAAATCTGGAAGAGGCAGAACTTACAGGCATGTCCTTGGTGTTGTACTAATATGGCTGCATGTGCCAGCATGATGGTGACCTGTCTCAGCACTGCCTTGCACCTTCCAGATCATACCAGAAAGAGACCCAAGATCCTGTGTATTACCTGCAAGAAAAGAAGCATCGAGAAGGAGCTAGTTAGGAAAGGGAACCACAGTGATAGGAATGGAGCTGGAAATAAGCATAAAATTGCAGGGGAACAATACTGTGGGTTTATATTCAACAAGAGAATGAAGGTTTGGAGGAAGCCTCCTAGCCAGTACTCTGAAAGAGTGGGATTATGACAGTCATGGAGGGATGGAAAATGCTGTAATGAGGGAACATTGATCTTGACCAGAAGACCTGTTAGACCACTGACAGCAATATAAGGCCCATTACAACTTTGTCTAGTGACTCTGTGGAGACTTCTTACCAGCAGTTGCCAAAACCTATGGGAGGTTGGCAGGGAGGTAGTGTAAATTGTGTATGAATTATCTGCAGAAACAAGGAGAGGGTCCAAATATCCCAGATAGTTTTGCTGGAGCAGTTTTTGCAGATTGTTCTGGCTTGAGGGAGAAAGTGGGCCTTAAAGCACAGACCTGAGATACTAGCCAAAGGAGATATTTTGTGGGAAATTTTATGGTGGCTGGGAGCTATATGGAAACAGAGTTATTGGCATTTTCAGAATACATAATGATAACAATAATACTGACTATAGGTCCGATCCTATGTGCACTGAAGTCATTTTTTTCCAGGCTTCTTAATCCTGTCCCTTTTGGAATCAGATGCCCAGAACCATGGACTGTTTTGTTTTGCAAAGCAGTGGACCGAAGTAAGTACTCTTTCCAGAAACTGACCAGGACTCCAGCTAAGGCCTGCTTGTCATTGTGCCGATTTCCCATAAGAGCTGAGGATAGAAAGGAATTTTAAAAGAAAACAATTTGAAAATCTTATTTGGAGATACTTACAAAATGATATTGGTTAAACAGTCTTGCCATTAAGAAAATCAGCTAATAAGTATGTCTCAGACCAGCAGATAAGCATTACGTGACCTGGAGATCAAAACAGATATACGTATATAATGAAACAGGGCAAAACCCAAGCCATCTGTGCCTGCTGCGATACAATGTTCCGCTCGTACAAGGAATTCAGGAAGTGTTTTTGTCAGTGGTGAAGTAACTTATACAGCAACCCAATAGCCCTCAGTTTTAACTTTTTTTTTTAAATCTCAGTTTCTAGGCTAAGTAGCATAGTTCGTAAAAGTACTACTATCTATATCAACTTATTTCTGTACCTTGGCATGATAATCTCAGACTAGTTTTACCATAACACATGAGTAACTGGACAGGGACAATATTTTCAGAGCTCAGGATTATACATATGACATGTACAGGCTAACCTAAACTCAGCAAAAAGCACACAAAATCAAGTGCTAATGAACGGAATAATTTGGCATGGTAAAACAATAATGGCATTAGCTATACTTTAGAAGGGTTGGAAGTAAATAAAAGAAAAATTAAACCTAACGCATAACCAGAATTAGGTTCCATTAGAAGCAGATTCTGTTCCGCATTGCTTTAAAAACAAAACAAAATAAAACAGCATATCCTTCTCACAAAGAACTGCCTTCATCCATGAACCAGTGACCACTTTGTATGCTATGTTTAGGGCCAATTCGTCTGCAAGTGCAAATGACTGTTTCTTTTATGTCAATAGATCCATGGAAATGCCTGCCTGCTGAAGATCTAGTGCTCAAGCCTTTCTGCAATGCAAAAGAACAGCCTGCTTCATCCTGAGTTCCTCCTCTAGCTGCTTAAATTGGAGGATTTTTTTTGTCTACTGCTTATTACAGAAGGTATATGGAGATTAGTCCTCATGCTTCAGGGAATCCATTCTGATCCATTATGAAAATTCCTATGCTCCTTTTTCTTGACATTTATTTTTTAAATTGAAGCAGCTTGTAAGATAGAATTTTTTGTAACTAAAGTGCCACAGGAGCTAGGGACAAACATTCAGAAAACTGGTCCTGAATTGATTCAATCTTTGCAGGTTAGTCTAACCTGGCTAGGCTGAACCGGTTTATAATTGGACAGACATTCTCTCTGGCCTGAGGAAGTTCAAACACATGCCTGCAGTGGCTCAGGCTAGAAGCCAGGTGGTACCAGAGCAGCCCTCCCTTCGCTTGTACTGTTCCGTGGGGGGGGCATGGCCAGGCCCTGGCAGAACCTCTGATTAGGGAGGGCTGCCAGTACCATCCCAGGCTTCTCCCTGATGGCTACTCAAGGCTTGGGAGTGTTCCCAGACGCCTGCTAGCACTCTCAGGCAAGGGGTGTGTGCAGTACATGCATCTATTAATGATACAGATCTTTTCACTCTCCCTCTCCCTGCTTCTTTATATTGTCTGCAGCAAACTGACAGGTGAGCAAATGAGCAGGGAGCTGATAACAGTGTGTATTACCCCATCAGCAAAACAATAACCTCTCTTCATTAGTTCAAACTCTTCTTAAACAGCTTACCAGCTGAACTGTTGATTTAGCTCTAAAAAGCCCTAAGTGGTCACTGTTTTCTCTGCCTGTCTTAGTGAAATTGGAGACATGCACACACATGCCTAGGGTCCTTGGGGCTGGGGGCTGTGCTGTAGTAGATGGGAGGGAGGGAGGGAGGTGGGGATTCGTGCTTGAGCAGCCAGCAGCAAGGGGGCACGGAGTGGGGGTCAGGGCAGGGGGAAGCCAGGCAGACCCTGCTTTGTCTTCAGTCTCTGCTAGAGCTCCAGCCAGGCAGCATAGGGGAGAGGCCCCCCGCCTAGCTCCGAGAGCATGCCAGGATGCTGGGAGAGTCTGTTTTATCTGAAACCAGCAAGGGGTCTAGGACAGACTTTGCATAAACTGGTCTGAGCCAAATCAGTTAAGTCTGATACTACATTCAACCAGGTTTATCTCAAACTGGTTTCAGCCATTTTCAAACTGGTTTATGTGCACTGAACATCTATTCTGTTACCGGTTTATGTGTAATGTCTGTCCCTAGCCAGGATGAACACTGTTGATGACAATATTTGACTCTTGCCTCTGAAGCTTGGCTGAAACTCTGAAAGCAAATTCATTAAGCACTGAGTAGTTTAGTTGCCTCTGTTCTCCACTTGTCTTAGACACACTCATTATTGTTTATTTCTAAATGTAGTGTGGCTACTGAGACTAAACAAATTAAACCTATACCTAGACTCATATTCTGTGCTCTGCTGAGACCTGATCAGTGTGGTGGAGATGTGGCAGTGACTCTTCCATGACTCTTCATATAGTTCTGTCCCAAGCTAGGGAGAATTTAGAGCAGGCTTCACTTCACAAGCAATAACAGTCTGTAAGAGGCTGCACTCCAGCTGGGATTGTGCTGCATCCATAACTTGTATCCTTTTTATACTATTCGGATTGGGAAAATAGTGGTGTAAGTATCGGCTGACCCAGCTCATCATCTTCTGAGGACCACCACAACCCTAGAGAAACCCTTAGCAGGGGAAACATAGTTAGTTTCTTCTTCTTCGTGCTACTAGAGTAAAGGAAGATGGGAGACTGTCCTTGACTGTGATTTACTAAAACATGAATCCTAATGCAAACATTTTATTTTCTCTTTTATGTAAACCATGAGAATGTCAGGCTATGTTACTGTGGCCAGTCCCCACTTCTGAAACCATTTTGAATCAAAGTGGTTCCCATATTTTGCCTTTACCAGCAGTCATACCTTAAGCCTAGACAATCTTAGGCAAGTTGATCAATTTGAGATTCTCAGTTCAGGAAGATATGCCTGTTGTCAGTTTGTGCTGGGTAGAAAAGGTAAGAAACAGGCTATCTTTTTAATAAACAATGTGATTTAAAAATAGGCAGGCAACACTTGACATGTACAGAACCATTTTAAACCATTGACCAAATCTGATTTATGCTGTAGATTATATTTATATTAGTATCATGCACATTCTTGCATCTTTTTGTGCATGCATATAGCTACCCTTCATTTCTGTTGCCTTTTAATCGAGATAATTCTGCCTTTTTAAAATGATGTGTTTACTGAGCAGTCAGTATGCTTAAGTGACCATTTCTTTGTGCATTAATAACAATGAAAAAGTCAATGCCCAGTGCTGCTATAGTCTCATCCATGCTTCTCCACATTCATATGAAAGCACTGAATCTCAGTCACATTTGCACCCAAACTTGAATGTTTTTGTATCTGACATTTTGAATGAGGCTTACCTTTACTCTTAACTCTTTTTGGGAACAAATCGTATCTGAGCAAAAACAGTTGCTAGGCACAAAAGTGCCAAGTTAGAGAGGAAAAAAGAGCAGTTGTATAAAAATGTGATATCCACAAGATCCACCAAATTACAAAACAGCTGGCCATTAAAATGGCCAAGGAAAACACTGCAGAGATGGGGATAGTTAAGTACCTCCTGAGCTGCCATGTGTGGGTTTATGTATGTCTGGCAGAGGAGGGTTAGACTCAGTTGTGTTTTGTTTGATCTGGCCCTTTAAATGGCTAACCTTCTTGTAATTAGGCCTTTTTGGTGCATATAACACCTTTATGCAACAGACTACTTCCTAACTAGGGCATTTTTCTGTATATAACTGCTTTATATAGACAATGAAAGTGACTTAGGTGACCACTCAAGGGTCTAGCAAGAATCGGTTGCCTAACAAAGGTGGTCTTTAACTATCAAGTTCCAACTAATTTGTGCTGGAAACCTAGGGGATATTTTTAGGTGGCAAATAAGTGAGGGGCTTGTGTTGCTGAATGTCATTTAATGCAGTGATTTATTCATAGTGCTCTGAGTTTGAGCTGATGCTTCCATTATTAAACTTCCAACCCCCTTTGTTCCCCATGGTAAACACTGACTCCAGCCACTTGTCCCGAGGGGGTTTCTAATATTGTTAGGTGTTTATATTTTAAAAGTGAATTAGGAAGGAACTGTAATGAGAGGAGAACACAAGGGATTTAAGAAGTGTATTGAGTTTAATATTCATCATGTTTAGGTTATGTGTAATTCCACCTTTTCTTCTTTCATGCAGTTGGAACAAGATCAGACCTACAGGCGCATACACAGCTCTGGTGGAGTTGCATTCTGTTACATCAGGTCTGAATTGAGTTCAGTATGTACTGGACATCTTTCTTGGCTTCATTACCACCAGTAGATAGTTTTTTTCTGGGAATTTGAGTACAGAAGCAGAATGTTAGAAGCTCCCACTCATTGAAATGCTGCCTTTTAAAATATAAGGCAAGAGCACTTAATCACCAAACTCAGAGCCATTTTTCATATCCTTCACCTGGAGGCAAGAGCCAGCTATGACTAAGATGTGCTTGGCATTATTGTAGCATGATGTATATGCTTCATGAAGATCTGGGCTCCAAGAAGACAGTTGTTTGGTCCAGTTAATACTAAACATATTGGAGGCATGTCTATCATTCTGTGGGCTTCATTCTGTGGCAGGAAGCACGTGCTTAGCTGTTAATTGTGGTTATTACTGTGTTGCATCATACATCTCTAATCAACCTTCTGTCAGACTTTTACAACAAATATTTGCTGAAAAAGCAGCTTGGGGAGAGATATGGTATGGCCAGCCAAATGTGAATGGAAAGCGATGCGTTACAACAGAACGCATCCGCTGAAAGAACCTTCTTTTCTACCACTTATCACCATGACAGGAGCCAGTCTGCTCTAACCCTTTAAAGCAGAAACAGAACCCAGAATCAGGATTAACTTCTCTCACATACCTTGTGTCAACACAGAACTGAATGGATCATATAGGTGAGCTTGCGCATGGCAAATAAACAACAGTACAATGTCCACTAACTCTGCCATCAGGCTTTGCTTGATGCGAGTTCCAAAACTGAATAAAGGAGGGGGCAAGGGTGCAGAGCCTGGTATCACTAGCTGCTTATACACAAACTCCTTTGTGTTCTAATTAGAATGCTACAGTGTTGTGTGTATTAAGCCCCCACACATTTTAATATGGCTGGGCGGCCTTTAACTAAACCTTATCAAATGAGGTTTATCTAACATCCTGTGGCCATTTTTAGGGCTTAATACAAGGGCTTAATACACGTGATGCTGAAGCATTTTAATTACAGCGACTTCACAGAAGCCACTCTAATTAAAACACCCCTGCATCTCCGAGCACGTGTATAGACAGCCACTGTTCCTAAGCAGGGCTAATCATAGGAAGTGTTACAAGCAACTCATAAAGACCATGCTCTCTGGCATGGCAACAGGCAGCAGGCAGTGCAGGAAGTGGCTAGGCAATATAATGCCGGGTATCTAAATTTGCTTTTTGTCTAGCACAAGGCAGACCACAGGAATAGAAAGCACGACTGACATCTCTGTGATTGTTGGGCATGGAATGGAGGAAGGAAGGAAGGAAGGAAACATGGCCTCTGCACAGGTCCTATAGCAAGTACAAGGGGAAAGGCTGGGAATCATAGAAAACTAGGGTTGGAAGGGACCTCAGGAGGTCATCTAATCCCACCTGCTGCTCAAAGCAGAACCATCCCCAAGTAGATCATTCCAGCCAGGGCTTTGTTGAGCTGGGTCTTAAAAACCTTCAAGGATGCTGATGCCACCACCATTATATGTAACCTGTTCCAGTGCTTCACCACCATCCTAGTGAGAGTGTTTTTCCTAATATCCAACCTAAACCTCCCTTGCTGCAACTTGAGTTAAGTGGAGATGACAGAAATGCAGATAGATGGGTTGAGATAAGCAGGGTATCTTATGTCATTTTGAAGCTAAGTAGTGTACCCATTCAGTGGGCCTTCCCACAATTCCAAAGGGATGACACAACCAAGCTTGTCTTCCAAGTACAATTTTTGCTGTCTGTAATATGTGACATGAGTTGTCACTTGAATTGTACATAATTGGCCAAGGAAACTGAGGGTGGGGAGAAGGGACAGACAGCAAGATCTAATTTGTATTGGAAAAATCTCAGAAACTTTTTCTTGTCTTCCAGGTAGATTTGCCTGTGCATTAAGCATGGAACTTTCTCCAGTGCAAAGGCAACAAGCACAACACCTTTTCATTTGAGAAGTCCTCAAAACGCGAGGCTGAGGGAGCTGGGCTTATTTAGTCTGGAGAAAAGATTTAATAGCAGCCTTCAACTACCTGAAGGGGGTTCCAAAGAGGATGGAGCTAGACTGTTCTCAGTGGTGGCAGATGACAGAACAAGGAGAAATGGTTTCAAGTTGCAACAAGGGAGGTTTAGGTTGGATATTAGGGAAAACTTGCTCACAAGGAGGGTAGTAAAACACTGGAACAGGTTACCCAGAGTGGTGGTAGAGTCTCCATCCTTGAGGGTTTTGAAGTCCTGGCTAGACAAAGCCTTGGCTAGGATCCAGTTGGGGATGGTCCCCCTTCCAACCCTAATTTTGTATGCTTCTATGACATAATTAGTGAAAAGGTCTTATGCTGGCTGTCTGCCAGGGATGAATTTCACCCTAAGGTAGGTTTAAAAAGACCTGTTCAGTAAATGCAGGCACAGCTTAGGTTTGAGGAACTTGTTTGATTGATGCCAAAGTCTTTATGAAAGGAAAAGACAGCACAGAAAAGTGGTGTAGTAAACTTGCCTGGTCTTCCTATTCTTCAAATGTGGGTCAGATTTGTTATATGTAGAAAGAATGCTTTTAGGAAGTGATTAGTTCCATTCTGTTTGCTGGGGCTACAGTACTGATATTGGTTGTAGTGGACAAATGTCCACTTAAGTTGGAATGAGCCAAACAGTCTTAGGTGGCCATTTAATTGTCTATAAATTTTTAAGGTGATATCCTGGCCTGGCTGAAGTATATGACAACTCCCGCTGACTTCAGTGGCACCAGAGTTTCATCCTCAGTCATTATCAACTCCTCTACAGGGTAATAAGAGTTAGAAGCCATAGAAAATGGAGACATTTTTCAAGGTGGGGAAGAGATAAAAATATCTGAACTGAAAATTAATGCATTAGACCAGGAAAATGTTTTGAAGGGACAGAATAGGAGAAATAGTAATTGTGTTAAAGAGAGATTTCTCTCCAACTCAGCAGGGGATGGCATATTATTTGACTAAATTACACTAGAAATGGTGAAGTACTAGTTTTCTGACATGCTGTAGTCTCCTAGCTGCTCATCACTCACAGAAAAAAAAGAAGAAAACCACCACTTCCTTCCCTCCTTGAATATTATAAACAATGGAATGCTAGATAATATTTCTAATCCTAGCCCTTTCTTCTTCTTCCCTTGACTGTTGGTTCAGACACTCACAAAGTCCCTCTGTATTTTAACATGAACTGGTTGTTTCTTTCTTTCTTTCTTTTTTTTGTCAACAATTAAAATGTTTCTCCCTGAAAATAGAAGCCTTCATTTGTATATTGGCCGAGTTCTCCATCTTTTGAATGATCTGTCATTTAGCTGTCTTCTGATTGAGGTCATACAATCAATGAATGGTATTATTTTCAGTCTTTTTTTAAAGCTTGTCTGAGAACAGTTCTTTCCAAAATATAAATCTCAGAGCTGCTACTGGATTATTACTTTTTTACCCCCCCCATCTGGTTTGCAAAATGATGACATTTTATAGGGTATGAACTAATGAGTCCTGCAGCCAAATTAGCTCAAATTAGCCTCTGCTCCCTGTAGACAGAGTGCAGACGGGTGAGGCATATGTGCAGAACTTTTTTTGGCTTATGGAGTTCAGATAAAAAAAAGAAGAACAATGTTGTAATTATATGCAGTATGTTGAATTTAATTTCTTTGCAGGATAATCAGATGTGATAGTTTTCCTGTCTTTTGGGTTTTTCAGTTTTTTTACTAACATTCAACACTTAAAATAGATATTGCTGCTCTTGAGCAATACCTGTTAAGACATAAGTCATGCCATTTAATCCCTTTTAGTCACTATAGCCTTAAAGTTACATAAAAGAATAATTTATGACAGTAGCAACAGGAATCTGCATTAAACAGAAATGGGAAGGAAAATAAAAGGCTACCTATGGAAAAAAGCCTGCTTGGCAAAATTGCCAAACTTGATTCAGTACACAGAAGGCTAGAAAAAGATATGAAAAATCAAGTGTGGAAAACAAAGAGAGGAAATGACTTAGCAGGGAAGTAGCCTAGTTCTTTAGGGACTGAAATACAAAGCAGCTTTAGTTATGAGTCCTGGAAAAAAGATGAAGCCTAGTTTTCAGACATTGCTGCCTAAAAACTAATGTGCGCCAGTGGAGTTGTTACTTTTAAAAGTTCTTGGTGGGTTGCTGCTTGTTTTCCCCAGTAAATCTGGTTGTTTTATTGAGATTTACAATGGCACTGTGAACAGAAGTGCAGTGATTTAATGCCTTTCATTTTCAAACCTGGACAGGTTAACACAGAGGAAAAAAATTCTTTGGGCTTGATGGTAAGCAAACAGATACTTCTGCCTGCAGGCTGCAACACCCCCCCCCCCCCAGTAATTTGACTATACAACTGTGACAGTATCCTGACTCCTGATTGGTTGAGAATTTGACAATATGAGGGTGTTCTTAGAACTAGACCTTGAAAAAATTAGGAATTAGGTCCTTGAGGGTGAGAAGGTATAAGGGAGAATGTTTGTAAGGCCATATTTTTTGGCAAGTTCCAATAGGAAAGACAATTCAGTGGGTTTTATCAGGGGATGTCTATGCTGTTTAACTGAGATAATGGCAGAGCCTGATATTTGGTGTCTAAAATCTTATGAAAATATGGCATTTCTGGTTCTAGCCTTGGCTGGAAATCAGATGTGAAAATGAGTAGGTGTTTTAAAACCTTATGTAACAGCTGCAAAGCTCACCTGGCTGCAAGCTGAGTGGGAGAGCTGTGCTTAAGAGCTCTGGAAGAAAAGGGTGGCAAACCTTTGCAGAGGGTGCATAAGCTTTACCAGACAGGAGGGCATGCAGTGCATGGTGCATGCTTTTTACTGGAGTGTTTAAATTGTGACAAGAGCCCACATTGCAAACCAGGCTCTGACTGGCTGCTACTGAGACATAAAAGCTGAGGGAGGGAAAAGAAAAGAAAAAGGTAAAAGAAGAATAGAAGCTGGGAGGAGTGGACTCCAGCCCTGGAGAGAGAGGTGCAGACTCAGCCCAAGCCAGGAGAGACTGAGCTGAAATTTGACCATGGAGCCCGTAACAGGACAGGGGAGAGCCTGTGTCATTCCGTGAGAAGCTGATTCTGCACAACGTTTGGGACTGTGCAACCAGGGACATAGGTGCCAGGGAAAGAGTGGGTTGGCAAGCAAGGCTGGTAGGCTTGCTGAGGCTAGGAGAAGGAGCTGAGCCCTTAAAGGTTAATGACTGGGCTGTGAGTTGTGTCTGACTGAGACGCTGGGGTGAAATCCGAGCTGGAAAGCCTTGAATCACAGAGACCTACAGAGGGAAACCCCTGTCTACTGATAGATATGCTGGGAGGCAGAGACAGCCCCAAGAGGGAGTGGGCTGAAAGAAAACTAACCAACCATGGCTGTGTGAGGGGACATCTAATCATTAGTGTTTGCAGTAATTGCATTTTCAGAAGGAAACTGCTTAAGAGAACAATCTGCCAATAAAGGAAATGACAGAGCCTATTGCCTGCAGCAGCTGTTCAGCCTGTTTTGCTGTGTTACCAGGAATGATTAAAGGAGGCCATTTCCTCCAGAACAGCAGAAGCCTCACCTCCATCTTTAGTGGTGGATTATAGTTATAGCTGTGTTGCCATTTATTGTTATGGGAAGTGGATTGTGACCAGAAATAAATCAGTTGGGTTATGGGGGGAGGAAACTGTTTTAAAGGGTTATAACAAGGTGAATTTAGTTATTGAGGTTGTTTAACACAAGTGGGACCACCCAGTGTGTTGGAATTATCCACTTAATGTTGTAGCTGTAAATTTATGCAAAACTGTTAGTTTTGTTATTAACTATTGTTATTATATTTCTTTGTTTATTTATTTTCCCTGTATATAAATTGATTGTGTATAATAAAGAGTAACATGTTCATTGGGTTCAGAGCTAATTCCTGCACAGTGAGGGTGAGGGACACACCTCTCCATGTGACACCTCAGTCAGTAGTCTGCCTCAGGAGCTTTTAGGGCTACTGGCACCCTAAGGACCCGAGCATGCAAGCCTTAGCATGCTGGCATGGGCTACAGTTAAAAAGTCTCCGTTTTCACTTATTTATTCTGCAAGCTTGGGAAGATTTTGGCACATGAATGTGGGTAGGTGTTCCTTTTCAGAGCTTCATTATTCACTGGAAAGGGACACTCTTGGTCCTAGAAAAGCTATGGCTCTCTGCAGAATAGCCTGTGTCTAAGGCAAAGAACTTCAGGCTCAATCCAATAAAAGACTGAGGTGCCTACAAATTAGGCACAGCAATGCCTAACTTTTAGGCTCTTGATCTCCATAGTGGAGTCCAAAACCCAGAGTAAGGTATTGTTACCAGATTTGCCCATGACCTTGGGGTGCACTCATTTATTAGGGGTACATTTTTGGGGTCTCTGTAATTCTATCAATGTGCTGCTTGTGTCACTTGTTTTTCTATATGGAGCTGTATCTCTCCCTTCTGCAAGTTCTTACCCCCAGTGGAGCTACCTTGCAGGGTTTAGTTTTAATAGAGCTAGGTTCCTCCAGCCACTGAATCAATCAAACACATACACAAACCCACACCCACAAAGGTCAACCAAGCACATCTGAGTCAAGCCGAGTTACTCAGCACTTCCAGCTGACACTCTCATACGGCACAGACTCAGTTCAGGAGGGTAACAATAAAATGCAGTCAGACACAAGCACACTGGTTAACAGAGTACCTCTGAGCAGGCAGGGACTCAGCATTTCCAGGCTGATACCCTCATGTGCCCCAAATTCAGAAAGAACTTATTTCAGCAGGACAATAATAAAATGCAGTCAGCCACACACACACTCAGGTTAACAGGGCACATCTGAGCAGGCTGGATTTGATCAGCACTTTCAGCTGATACCCTTATGTGCCTCAAACTCAGCATGTCCTAATCTCTTGTTACACGTGTCCCGGTAGTAACACCCTTAATGAGCAGACCCCACAAGATTTTTGGGCATTACAGGTATTTTTGGCTTGCGTAAAAGAAGCATTGCTGCAGAGCAAATGGGGAAGTCAAGGAGAAGGAAGAGTACATGAGGTTCAGACAGAGAGAATGGTAACCACCTTAACCATAGAAGTTATTTTATTGCCATGTATATGAAACTTATGATGATACTCATGGTAATAGCCATACAAGAGAAGCAAACAAACAAACAAAGAAAATTACAATATTACACAGTTGGGTGTTTGGGGAAGTCTAGCTCAAGTTTGATCAGCAAAAGTCAGGTTTAAAATGCTGTGCCTGGAGAGAGAGAGAAAGAGAGTTGGGATCTCACCACTCAGCGAAGCTTGAATTAGTCGAGGTTCCCAGGTGTTTGTTGGAGCTTGCAGACATGCAGAGACCTCAGTACAATCAACGAAGGTGCTCCAGGCAGAAAAAAGGAAAGTGAAGTGGGACTAGGGGAGTTGTCTTAATCATGTCACACTTATCTGGAGGGGTTTAGGAGTGTCTCTCACTGTATCTTCACTGCCTTTCATAAGTCCTCCTCCTGACCAGTTCTGGTTCAGGCGGGGCAGGGGGAGAGTCTTTTGTGAGTCGGACAGGCTGGGTGCTGCACCAGAGTTCCCCAGAACACAGAGCTGCCAGGTAACAGTATGATCATATAAACTATTTACTACATGGTAAAGGAAGTAGTGCTTTCTCTCTCAGTTGCTTAGAGGTAACTGCCCATGTGTGGGCTCTTCCTTCTGGTAAGTGGAACCTAAATCACAATGACTTACCCTTCTTTTATTGAAAGCTAAGTTAAATTGTCTCTGGGGTCATCTTCAGCATTGAAGCCCACTGAAGACTGAAGTCTTAAGAGAAGCTGTAGACGAACACATTACCCTTGTGTTGTTAGACTTACGTGCCCTGAATCAGAGCTACAGGCAGGTGCCTTTGTTTGCTTGAGATCTAGAGCTCAGAATCCTCTCCTGAAGAGGGATGTCTACAACTATTCCTTCAAAGAACTGAACAGGAATCTCTTTTCCTGTAAAATGTGAGCAGCAAGTGTGCCAGCTCTGCTCACCTTCTGTATAACAACCTAGTCATTAAGGAAATGGGAAGCCCAGGTTCAGTGCTCTTAGCAGACCATAGTCTGATCTGAATCTCATCTCCCATGTGAATGCCCTACTCACCAGGCTATTGGGTAACTTGAAAATGGGCACAAAATATGTGTCTTGTGGAGTTACAGGAAATATAGAAGTATATTAAACATTTAAGGAAAACTAGAATAAAAAATGCTACTTTTGGTGTGGAAGGGGAAGACATTTGGATCCAGGAAACGTTGGAATTTGGATGCTTTGTTTTGTCTTTCCTCGCACTTGTCATTTTTTAAATGTCAGATCCTTCAATTTATTTTTGGTGTGGATTTTATTTCTGAAATTGAAAATAGAAGACAAACATCTACGCATCTGTCACAAACTTTGCATACGTTTTCCAAAACAAAATTAAACCACCCATGCTGAGTCAGAGGATATGACATTTTCATTTGCACAATTCAGGATTTTATTGACGCCATAGGTAATTAATGGGTTTCCAGAGCAAAACAAGGAAATACTAAACAATCATCTGCTGCTGGGTTTGGCACAGAAGAGTTTGGTTGGTTAAGGATCCTCTTAAAAATGTTGAGGAAGTTGAAAATCAAATAGTGAGTAGGGCCTGTTGCAATATCTATTTGCAGTGGTATGCTTGTTACTCAGGGCAGAATCTGAATATACAAATGATTGGAGTAACCTGGTCCCAATGAATATTACACGACCATTTATCTCTCTGGCTGGCTACAGACGTGTCAGCAGAGGCATGTCACAGTAATGTGTGCATAGCAGTGACTTCCACATAATAATAAATGACTTAAGTGGGGAGAAAAACAAAACATATTAAGAACAGAGAAACAGCTTTTAAAAAAAGATGCATGGTTGTTGACAGATACATTAACAGGCTGACTTTCTGTCCATGTTCCCATCATTATTCAATTTAAGGTTTTGGGGGAAAGTTTATAAATGTTTCTGAATGCTTGCCAGGCTATTTATGAGAAGCAGGAACAAGTAGCAATACTTAGAAAATAGCAGCTTTTTCAGTCACTGTCATAGTAATTTTCCTCTTTATGTATCAAGACTAGACTGCTGATAATGATTCCTAATTACATATGTTAAATATTTTTTTATAATTATTTATTGTAACTACTACTATAGCATCAGTAATATGGAGAGAGATATATAGGCAAATGAAAGATAGTGGGCTTGGTTTATTGCTCTGGCTGAGCCTGGCATGGAATTGTGATGGGCTGATAGTGGGGATCCTTGTCAGTGTCCTTATTCTAGGTCTGTTTGATCACTGGAATGTCCCTGAGCATAAAGTTGTGAGCCTTAGAGAGACTTTTTTTTTATAACAGCTGCCAATGGCCACCCCAGTCGGTTGAGACAGCAGCTGGTATATAAGGGTAACCTGCCTACACTCTCATTTACCCTGGCTCTGCACTGGAGTCCAGGAAGGAAGATATTGTCTAGCTTGCCCCTCTTCACACTAGAAAATTCTTGTAGGCTTAGGGAATCCTTCACTAGTTGATTAAGCCAGGTTAGTGGCTACTTTGCACCTCCTGGAGTTGTACAAAGCAATTTGATTGTCTTGGTGTTCTAATATGGTTGTCAGCTTAGGTCTATATTGTGGCTTATGTGGAGTTGCGCTGTTCGTGGAGGACTTCAGGAAAGAACTTTATTCATGTTATACCCATTTATGGCTTTCAATAGACCTATTGTTAGGCTTACTTCTTTCTGGGAGGGTGAATAATTTGGCTCGGCTAGAAATGGAAGAGAACATTTGGAAAGAGCAACATTCCTGGCATGCTTTGCCAGTTGTATCAATCTACAAGTAACCAAGCATGCTTTTCTTCTACAGCCATAAGTCAAGAAAGGTAAGGGATAAACAGATAGGTGAATTAGCTCTCATGTACTCATTATAGCTCCCACTCTGCTTGGAATTAGTGCTGTGCAAAGCTTTGGGTGCTGATTCATTTCTGAGGAGATTTGGCCCAATTCAGTGGCTGAATCTCCAAATCCGAATTGAATCAGGAGACCAGTTAAAAGGTCTAAATTGATTCAAAGCTCTCAGAATCAATTTGTAATAGATTCGGAGAGCTTCGGTGGTTTGGGCAGTCCCTGGTGGCTGCAGCAGGGAGCTGGACCCAGACTCTATGCTGGTAAGTAGGGGGTGGGGGGAGGGGAGGCTGGAGGAGGGAGAAGGGGACCATGGGGGGACCCCTGCCAGGCTCCATCCCCTGCCTGCTCTGTCATGAGCCCTCCAACCCCCACCTGCTCTCCCAGCCCCCACATGGCTGCCCAGCACAACCAAGCTCCTGGCCCTTAAAAAAATCAAGCAACACCCCCCCCGGATTCATTGGATGCT
>NW_017729032.1:220500721-220500927 GCF_001723915.1 Gavialis gangeticus
TTTTTTTTTTTTTTTTTTTTAAGGGCCAGGAGCTGGCAGAGTGGAGCAGCCATGTGAGGGCTGGGACAGTGGGCGGGGGTTGGCAGGCTCATGGGGCAATGGGGGGCAGCAGGGATCACCTCCCTATCTGGCAGAAGCTGATGAGTGGGGTGTTTTTTCGTTTTTTTTTTTGTTTTTTTTTTTTTCAAAGAGCCGGGGGCTGGGGG
>NW_017729032.1:220501009-220509155 GCF_001723915.1 Gavialis gangeticus
TTTTTTTTTTCAAAGAGCCGGGAGCTGGGAGAGTGGGTGGGGTAGCCATTGAGAACAGATTTAGCTACGGTCAAATCTCTGAATCAGATTCGGCCAAATCAATTCAGGACAATGATTCAAATCACTGAATTGAATCACTGTACCCCGAATCGGCCAGATCTGAAGCAAATACTAGCCGCTTCACATAGGCCTACTTGGAAATTCCCTACCCATGACATAACCAATTCCTTAAATCAATGATGACTGTCACTGGGCTGCAACAGCTTTTCCTGGTTCAATTTCAAGACATGGAGCCAAATCCTCAGCTGAGGTAAATCATCATAGACCTCTTGAAGTCAACGGAGCTAGGCTGATCTGCCTTTCTGAAAACTTATTTCTTGCCACCCTCATTTTAACTTTTCACTTGATTTAATTGAATTTTCCCTGGGATTGTCAGCTCTGCTTCAGCTTCCTGTTATTTCTATTAACATTACACTCGCCCAGACTAAGAAGTTCAGCCATCACAAATATTCCATTCAAACTAGCATGCTTCATTATTTGAGTCAGAGATCTTGCTTTCTGAACTAATTATTATATAGCTTCTAAAAACACTTATATTGGATTAGAAATACACTATTTTAACATTAAAATGTTGAATTGCCACAGATATGCAGTACATGACATGAAACGGTGTTGCTTTGACTTGTATAAAAGTAATTTCATGGCAATAACCTGCCCTTATTTCCTTCTGATAAGCATTAGCTCTTTCTTTGAAATACCTAGTTATTGTCAGTCTTGAGACTGAATGTTGTATTAGGTGGACCATTTATCTAATCCAATCTGACTGTTCTTCTATTGCTATTATTCTTACAAAACAATGGTGATGATACTAAATGAGGATGTCAGATCATTTTAATCTTGCTTAATAGTTCATTATTTTTTATCCTTAGTTATAAGTATTAACATTAGACTTCCATGATGAGAAGCTGTGAAGGAGAGAGATTGAACTGGACAGAGAAGATAAAATATGTCTCCTCTAAAGTTACGCTTGAATTTCAGGATCCAGGGAGACAAGGTAGAGTGCCTAGTCTAGCAACCAATGGGAGGAGAATAGCAAATGAAATGATTGACTAACCTTTCCTGCAGCTCTTTAGGAAGTACAGATGCACACTGGAGAAGAGGGGTAAGGTAGTTTTCCTTAAACTTGCATTCCTTAAATTCATGTCTGATAAACCATTAGCCATGCAGTGATCTGAACAAATGGATTTTTTTAAAAGTAAAATTCCTTATCTAGTTTTCTAGCTCATCTTGATTTCTGTGGCCACATAAAGCCATTGCCATAAGTTTATATGTACATTTAGTAATTAGTTTAATTTAAGATTTACTGAACCCTCCCTCCCCCAGTATTACGGCATGTGCAGTTGCTTACAGTCTGGGTGTATGTTCCTTAGTTGGTGTAAACTGCTGCTGATCCCTTCATTTCAAAGAGCTCACCCTGTCGCTCTATCTGTATGAAAACCAGGTTAATTCATTACAATAAGCACGGTAGAGTATGATTTACATACAAGTAAGTTGAAAATAACAAGATTGAAAACATGCAAGCACATCCATTTATCTCTAGTATAGTTCCTTTTTTTACTTTTTGATACTAATAAACACAAGTAACGAAGCAGGTTGGCAGATAGTGCTTACAGCTGTTGAGAGAGACAGTCATCAGTTGCCAGAACCACAGTGTTTTAAATTAGGTAATGTATATCCATAATTTTGAAGTAAAATACAAGCCTAAGGAAAAACATATGTATATGAAAGACATGAGTAATGTGGCAGCAGTTTACAGGATCACTGACATCTGATTAATGAGTAAACTATTATTTTTTGGCCAAACAATTGTTTGTGGTATATCAGTTAATTCAGTATGTTTCACTATATTTACCTAACAGAATGAAAATCAGCTCTTTTCATTTCTGGCTTTTTGATGCTGTCCATGGCCTCTGTACCAGCCAGTGGTAAGGCATAGGTCCAGCTCAGGGTAGTGCCCTGACCCATACTTTTAGTACAAATACAAGGGTCAGTTTAGCAACTGACGCAAGCTTGTAAGAGCAACAAAATGTCTCTATGCTGACCTGAAGAATACATTGCATTCCAAAATTGACTCAGTCAATCCCAACCATGAAATTGGTTCAAGAAAAGATCACCTGAAAAAAACTGTGACTCTTTCAATGCTAACTATTAGTCCCAGAGAAGGACCACAAGTTAAGTGCAGTAGGATTTCATCATTATTTAGACCTGGGCTGACTAGTCTCGACTCCAAAGCACTTTTATGAAGACTCTTCTTTGCTGCTGTGAGATGAGCTTGTCAAGACAAGATATGCAAATGCAGGAGACTATACCAGTCCAGAGATAGCTTACAATTACCATCTGGAAGCGCAGCACCCCAGTCTGTTCCTGAAAAATCAGGTTTTGGTGCTGTGGTGATGGAGACTTGCCATGGTGCACAGGCCAGGGGCAGTAAAGACTTCTACTATCTTTGTGACCTGATTTGTAATTGCTTGTTGTGTAAGAAAGGGGTGCTGAGACTATATTCAGTATTTTTGCTGACAAGATACCCATCCGTTTGTGAATTGGAAGGGATACTTCTCAGTTATTGATTTTACCATTGCAGGCCTTGGTCAATGACAGAAGGGGTTCTTGATCACCAGTACTGAATGGAACAGCAGGGTGCATGCTGTCAGGGAGATTTGAGGATCTGGCATTTTCCTATATGGAGAAGGGATTTTTTTTACTGCCAGAAACACAGGTATCATATGAGTTAGTCTAGGTATTCCTTTGAAGTCATATCCTGCTTTAAGAGTACTTGGCAGCAGAAGCTTTAATTACAGGCCTAGAAGTTGCTGAAAAGTGGTAGAATGTGTATTTGGCTGACTCAGAACACTGCCTAAAAAACCATTTTTTGGCTGCCAGTGTACCCCATGCCATTTCGAATACAGGGACAGGTGGTGCATTGCACAACATTTGTAAGAATAAAGGGAGAGATTTTGGCCAGGAATGGGTCAAAGTCAGTGCTATTAACAGGTGCAACATAGGCAAGAAGAAAATGGGTCTCTGATCAGTGGGTCAGAATCCAGAAGAGGAAGGGGAGTACCATGTTGTGCAGGAGGAAATATGATGATGTGGAGTAATGTAATTCACCTGAACCATATACAAGAATCATGTGTAGTTATAATAAGATTGTGAAGAAGCTTGGTTTAAACTTCTTGCTTCTTTATTGTTTCCCTAGCATGCACTCACTGATAGGCTGTGCAAACAAATGCTTTATTAAAAACAGACAGCCTGATTTTCATGATGTAGAAAGTGCAAATGTTAATAAAAATAGAAAGTGCAAAAGAAATCAACAGGAAATTCAATTATTATAAAGTTTCTGGTAAGGGAGTTGCACATTGCCACGGCTCCTGTACGTCTTTGCCCATGGTAAGGCAAACAAGCGGCCAACTCTACATGTGCACTCCTGTTCTCAATCCAGAATTGCCCAGTTTTAGTCAGGATGTGCTGGTATTTAAGAGACTGCTGCATTGGGATACCCTATGTGGCACAGAGTGAGTGCCTAAGGACGGCTACCTGGGATGCTGACAGATGTTCAGGGCCCTGCTCTAACTCATGGTGCTTTACGTAAACCATCATGATTTAGAGCACCCCTGCAACCCAACAGACTTTTGCATGTTGGGTCAAGTGGATTGAGCCTGCCTGTGTTGGCCCTCCTGGTCCTCAGGTAGCAGTGCTCCAGCAACCTCTGAGGAGGCTGCTGAACTGCCCCTCTCCCCAACCCTACCCCCCTCTCCTAGCCCTGGGGCTGTCTGCAGAGAGGAGCAGCAGCAGTTGCCAGGCTGCTATGCCTGGATTGAGCTGGAGGGGCGGGGGCGGGAGCGGGGTGGTGGAATGAAACCCCTTGCCTTGCGGTCCCTGCCAGTTAGCCCAGCTGGGGTACTGGGGGAACTGAGCTGGGTCCCCAAGAGAAGGGGCTCCTTCCACCCCTTTCCCCCCCTTTCCAGCTCAGGCTGGGCTTGCCTGGCAACTGCTGCTGCCACTGTCAAGAGGCCTGGGCAGAGCAGGGGCAGGGAAGAGGGCAGAATGGAGCCCCCTCACCTCGGGAGTCTGGCTCAGCTCCCCCTTCAATACCTCAGCAAGGGTAGTTGGCGGGGGCCATGAGCCGAAGGTCTCTGTTCCACCCTCCCCGCTCCAGCTCAGGCTGGACATAGCAGCCTGGCAGCTGCTGCTCCCTTCCCTCCCTCTCCGCTGACAGCCCTGCCTCTGCATGAAAAATTAACTTTCCAGGGAACAGCTTTCTTAAGGCTTTCTAAAGCCTGTTACCTGATTAGATGAGGCTTAATTTTTTGTGTACTTGGCCATTTTAGAAATGCTCTGCAGCTATGCCCGTGTATTGTGTGAGGGCTGTAGATCACTTTCAGGGGTCAGACCATGCAAAAAATGTCACTTCTGTCTGCGCCTCTGGTGACCACCAGTCTAAGCAGTCCCTCCACTGCTGCAGATCCTGCTACATTGTTGCTGTCATTCTCCAAGTTTTTTTTCCTTCTTCCAACATCTCTCTCTCTCTTTCCCTCCTCATTTCTAGCTGCTGGCCTAACCAAGGCCAAAGTCCTTCCATCTGTCTTGGCAGGAACTACAGAGTTAGAAGGGACTCCAAGGGTCCTTTTGTCCAACTCCCCAGCATAAATGCAGAAAAGCTACTCCATAACTATCCCTACCAAATGCTTATCCAGGTGTCCCTGGCATTTTTTTCTTCCACATACTGGTTTGGAATCTCTCATCAAGAGGCCTGATCAGGTGTCACTGAAGTGGGAGGTCCTGCAAAAGCAATGAAAAATGGGGAAAATGTTCCTTTTTAACATTCTGCATGACGGCCTGGCCACTACCTTTCTTCCTTGGAATTGCTTTATTCCATCCCTGTACGTTTTCCTGCTCAAACACACCTGTCTCCCAGGTTACTGAGCCAGATGGACAGAGGTGAATAACTAATATTTATTGTAATCTAAAAAAATCAACAATTTTTACCCTGGGTATCAGTGGTATTTGGGGTCATAGATGTAGGGCCTCTTATCAGTGATGGATTTAACATTATTTCAGGCAGCAGTGTCACTGGAAGATGAAAATCTGCTAGAGTCCAGACTTGGGGAGAGAAACTTTTCGGGGTTTCTGGTAGAATGTTCTCTCTCTGTGCAAAGGAGATATTTCATTGCTTGGTAACAGATCAGTGAGCTAATGACTGAAGCAGTCTATGAAGCTACGAGGAAGAATTCTCAAGCCTGATCAGTCCAGGTGTGGGTTAAAATTTCAGTGAACAGTGGACATAGGCACTTGAAACTTGAAAAGACACATCTGTTGTAAACAGTGCCACTTCATACTCCATATCAACAAACCAAATGTCAGCCATAACAAGAAGTTTTTTTACGTATTCTATACTTAATACAGCCAAATGTCATATAACAGGCCTACAATCTAGGTCAGCAGTCAGCAACCTTTAACAAGCCACTGCCCACATCCCTCCAGGTTGAATAAGACCCATCCACCACCACTCTCTGGGTGTGGCCCTCCAGCCAACTAGTTATATATTAGATACAAACTTTTGCTGAGTGTATCCCTGGATTTTCAGGCTTTGCTTAGCTTGTAATACCAGAAGTGCATGAATGCAACAGTAGACAGAAGACTAAATAAGTACTTGCATGCATATATTTTTCTTTGGCTTGGAATTTACCTTGGATTAATGTATCTGGGGGAAACGAGGAAAGGAAGAGAGATCAGGAAAATGTAATTTCTAACCGCAACTGAAAGAAACTATCAGCATGCAATATCCTGCATAACAAAAATCACATTGGTTATAAACTACCAAAATGTTCCTGGTTCTATAGTTATTTCCCCTCCAACAATGAAGATGGGAATAGCCCCTTTCCTGGTTTGTGCCTGGTCCAATTCAGCAAGTTCTAGGCCTGGCACTGATGTCGCTTCCTTGAATATGAGCTAAATGTCCTTCAGTTCCTTTGCACATGGGACTGATCCAAAGTATTTCTAGCTCCTGTGGTTCTTAAAGTCTCGTTTAGCATTGATCCTTTTGGTTTCTCTCCAAAAATAAGCTGGTTCAGTCTCAGGAGGCTACACAAGTTTTTACTCTCTATTTCATGCAGGGCTGAGCACCTGAGCAAGGTTTTGCAGCAGGATTGGTTTAATAGCAAGTTTCTAGACTTGCATTTGTCTTTGCTTTGTGGTATGTGGTTTTAGGGTTTTCATTCTCATAAATGATTTCATTGATTTACCATCCACATAACTCCCTCCTTGGTCAGATTTTGGGGAATGTCATTCTAGGGGCAATGATGTCCTGTGGATCTCCTGAACTTATGGACTTGCCTGATCTCACAACAGACTTTCATTAGACCCTGGGCTAGCAGGACATTAGTATGATGATCCACTGCACAACTGTACAGTTGGTGGCCCATGGGCCAACTGAGGCCCCAGGGCATTAAGCTGAGGCCCCTGGGCTCCTGATCTGGATGCCACTCCTCCTTCTCCCCCGTTTCTCTCCCCCGCTCTGCTGTTGCCTCCACTGGAGTCCTGAGGCTTTTCCTCCTTCCTTTTAGCTTCTGCTTCCACTTTTTGCCTCCACCACTGGGGAGGGGGTGGGTTGGAACAGCACAGCCATGAGCCTGCAGTTGGGGAAACTGAGGGATCTGGGGACTCTGTGTGGAATGGGAGCACCAGTGTGGTGCAGCAAGGTTGGTGCCCATGCTATGTGGCAGGGGCAGGAGGCAGGCAGCATGGCAGGAGCCACTGAACATGGTGCAGTGGGCAGGGATGGAGGTGATGACTAGTTGTGGGAATGCTGCTGCATGGTGGGGGGGAAGAGGCATGTGGTGTGGTAGGGGTCATTTAGCACAAAGTGTAGAGTCAGGGGTGCTAACTATCAGGGGATGCCTGTTTCCTGCTTCCAGCTCTGCCCAGGAGAGAGCAGGCAGAGTGTGTGTCTCCTGCTGCTTCCCTGTTCTACTGGGGAGGGAAGTGTGCGGGGGAGTGTGCTTCCTGCCCGTGGGCTCACTGCTGGCCACCAGGATGGGCCAGGATTTTGCAGGCCATGAAGTGCCCCAGTGGTCATCACCTTGGTGAGTGTGGGGCTGGTTCGAGTCCCTGTTCCAAAAGAATACACGCATGAAACGGTTACAATGGAACAGCTTGAAATGTGGCACGCCTCCCACCTTCCCAGTCAGTACAGTTCTTATATCTGTCTTTACATTCTGTTTAGTATTGCATAGGAATGATACAGGCCATGTGGAGTTTAAATACCCTTTGGTAGGTGATTTCTACTGCAAAACAAAGGAGTAGGTAGAAAGGCATGAGAAGTAGAGCTCCTGGAGAAGTGGGGGAAGGCACCAAAAGACTATCATGATTCTGTGTCCTGGATACTTCTTGCTGAAGATTAAAGTCAGATTACAGTCTAGAGCAAAATCCAGCATCCATTCTATATTCCCAGCTGAGTAAGCAAATCCAGGCTTAAAGCGCACACCAAGTCAGGAGAAAGTTTTTGCGTGTGTGTGTGTGCACACCTTCATTCTTGGGGGCTATGGCTAAAACAAAGGAAAAATCCAGGGTTAACTCTGCAGTGAAGCCATGCCCCTAGCAGCCTGGAAAATGAACCCAATCCTGCACTCATTGAAGTCAATGGAAACTTACAGAAACTTGTTTTGATTATGCTCCAATTTTAGGAAACACAAGAGTTCAGGCATGAAAAAATGCTGTGTGTTAGCCACTTTATGCTTTCTGAACCAAAAATAAATATGATGCTGCCTGAAATTTTTATTCAACAAATTGTCAAAGAGTAAAAGGCATTTATTTTCCACTTGGAAAGTCAGGATCAGTCAAGATAGCAATTTTCATTGCCCACAATGTGGTAAATATTTGTAATGGTATAATAACTGCAATTATCTAGCTGCTGTATTATACTGTTGTGGTAGCTGCACTATAGTTACTATAAAAACAGTTCAGGAGGAACTTTCATTATTGCCTCCGTCTTCCTAAGTAGGGACCAGAACTGCCACCTCCCTGCTGGGCCCCCCTCAGGCCCCAGGGGTGGCACACCTGGGCCAAGGGTTAGCGAGGATTTAGTTAG
>NW_017729032.1:220509375-220514954 GCF_001723915.1 Gavialis gangeticus
GAACCAACTTCCAAGAGAGGTGGTGCAGGCTCCTACCCTGGGGGTTTTTAAGAGGAGGTTAGATGAACACCTTGCTGGGGTTGTTTGACCCCAGTACTCTTTTCTGCCATGGCAGGGGGTTGGACGTGATGATCTGCTCAGGTCCCTTCCGACCCTAGAAACTATGAAACTATTACAGGGCCCTGTTTTCAGGTGTTTATAATTTCCAAAAAAAGGGGGAAATTATGGCTTTGTAATTTCCCTTGCTTTCTTTCAAGGCAAAAATGTGTTTCTGAAATTCTGTTGCTCTAGTGTTGAATTGAGAGAAATTGCAAAAAAAAAAAAAAATTACGTACTGTGCTTTCCAAGCATTTTCAGACACATTTCCAAAAATTAAAAAATGTGATGATTTTAAATGTTTAATAATGGGCAGGGTGTTGAAGGTTCATGAGGTCCAGTTCCTTTCACAGATATAGAGAAGGTGGCTTAAAAATTAGAGGCTAAAGGCTTAGATGATCTGGGGCACTATCATTGCATCTAAGAGACGGTTGTATTCCCCAGTTATCAGGGTCACCAAGGTTTGTTTGAGCTTAAAGCAGCTTAGGCGATAAACAAGACATTGTCCTCAAAGTGGGATCAGCTGTGCTAGGATGGGCCCTGACACGGCTGACCTGGTTCACTGGGTGATACAGACTTGCTCATTGTCCTGAACTGGGGTGTGGCAGCTTGCCTGAGGAATTCCCTGCTCAAAGGTTGCCAGAGCATGCCTCTGCAAGGAGGGAAACTGGGGCTGGCACTTCTGGCCTTCAGGGACCTGATCCAGTGGGGGAATTCCCAGGATGTGGAGGACTGGGCCCTGGAAGCTCCAGGATTACCTACCTGGGGTGGCTGGAGTGTGGAGCTGCCCATGCTCTCCCACTATAAAGCAAATGGACATCTGCTGCAAAAAAACAAATTTTTACCGCCTATTGTCATGCCCACAACTTTGGGCATTTGTGCTGCAACGAGGGACAAGGATGTCTGCTTGCTTGGGCTTTGTGCCACCATAAACATGGAGTTATCTTTATGTAGAGCTGAGCCAGGACTGCTGAAAGATGAATGGTCTGTAATTCCCTCTCCTGGAGCTCTTACAGTGGCTGAGACAGTAGTGCATTTTGGCCAGATCCAATCTTGCTGTCAAAATGCTCCCACCATTCACTTTGCTTTGGAGGATGAGGGAAGGTGAGGCGAGGTGGTTCTTTATGCCCTTCAGGGATACCTGAAAATAACTCTTACTCTTTTTGTGTTTTTCCATTTGCTGATCTGAATATTTTACTGATGTTTACCAAAGAACTGGTGTGCAACAGCATAGTTACAATTTATTCAACACCCATCTATATCGGATCAAAGTTCACACTGCAGCAGAGGGCCAGCGTGAAGAAGGGGCTTCAGTGGATCTCATCATGGTACATGATACTTGCCCTTTTAAGACTGGAATCAATTTTATCCTTTTTGCAATAATGATCCTTAGGCAGATTTTGTTTTAATTAAGTTACAAACATTTTCTGCCATGGATTAGGCAGAAAGCAGGGAGCCGGACTAGATGTACCCTTGAGGTCCTCTCCAGGCATATCTTTCTTTGATTCCATATTTAAAATTAGAACAGCAACATATGCCCGTGATTCACTTGTGAGCTATTTGTTACAACCATTGCTTTGAGTATTTGCTATTTACAATTTGCTATATCTTCTATGTGATTGATCACGTGAGTCGCTTGGCATGGTTTCTTATTTTTGGTTGGATGACTCCCAAACCCACAGTGAGCTTTTAAGATATCACATGAACAATTCTGGCCTGAATACTTGTGCAAATATATATTCTCATGAGTATCCATGACACTCATTTTTTCTCTGAATGCTTTTATGGAAAAAAAAATACTTGGATCATGCAAATGTGAACAGGAAGCAAATAAGAATTGGGTATTCCATCAAAGCAAGGTCATGGTTTTATAATTTTTTTAAAGGCACACAAATAGTTTCTTGTTGGACTTAGTAGCTTTACCTACACTCCTGACACCTATCCACGAAACAAATTATGAGCCAGAATATTCCTAATGGACCTTCTGTGAAGGAAAGACAGAAGTGTGAAGCTATACCTATGTTTCTCTTCGGAGTAGATCTCGGGGTTGCTCTTAACTAGTCTAAGCTCCTTCCTGTTCACATAACAAGCAGAAAGTGTGGTTCCTAGATGAGTTCTTCTTTAGCCTATCTGGGATCCAGTCTGCCCAATTTTTATCTCTCTTTCTGTGCTTGGTTCTGATTCTGAACAATGGAGACAGGAGGAATAGTATAGATTGGCTGATATCAAGTGTTGATGCGCTGCCTTGGCTTGTGGCTTTTAGCTCAGGTAAATCCTGGACTTTCTGCAGGGCTGTGCTAGACAAAAACTCCACCTTGGGGGCCTTGATATTTGGGGGTAGGGTTAATGGGCTTATAATGTGGTTATTTGGTGGGTTTGGGTTAAAGGGCACTATACAAGGTGAGGGGGTGAGGGGGACTAGTACCCATAGCCTAAGAGGAAAACAGGGAGCAGCATAATGACTCATCAATTAAACAATTAGCTGCTGGTTTACTGGTGCTTCCTCCCTCCCACCATGGGGTTTCACGTAGGCTGTGTTGTCTCCTTGAGCTTGCCACCTCCTCCTCTTCCTTGCCTCCCCTCCTCCCCCCCACCAAAGGGCCCTGGGAGCAGCTCCCAGCAGGAGTTGTGTCTGAGCTGTTGTATTATTGGTTAACCATTTTGTCAATATAATTAGAGGAGGTTAAACAAATAATTTAAAAAAAAATATTTCCATCCCTGCAGCTCCATCCCCTCATACTACCCCACTTTCTCTGTATTACCTAGTGCCTCAGACTGCTTGGGACCACATGGCCCTACCTACCATCGAGGCATACACCCATTACAGGCAACAAAGGCAAACACAGCAGTAGCATGTCAGGGGCTCGGGTTAACTACTGAGGCTCCCCTGGACTACAAAGCCCTGACAGAGCTCCCTGAAGGCTGCGGCACTCCTGCTCAGACACAAAGCGCTGCTGCTCTGCTGTTTGTCCTTTAACACTTCTTCTATCCGGCCTTATTCCAATGATGGGCCTTCAATCAAACTCACATTTACAGCTCTATTTTTCTCAGACTTTATGAACAAGTGTGCTTAGCCCTTTTTATACACTGTCAATACATTTATGGACAGTTGGCAATCCTGGTATGTCACCACATAATTAAAGACAGTGTCATAATGAAAATGTTAAAAAATACAACATGGAGCCCATCTCAACATGAGTTTTCTATGGTACTCTTAACTTTGGTATATTATAGATCAAATAATAAAAAGTGTACTAACAATACACCTGTACTATCTGATAGTCACAACATGTTGAAATCTTACAATCATTTTTTGATTTTTTTTTTTTTTTCCTGATCATAACCCCCAAACCCAGTGAAAAGCTAATCCAACAATTAGTTAATAAGAATGCTTTATTCCAAGTGCCCTTACTAAACTTATAAATTACTCCACATAACAATCACTAGTTTAGGAAAAAGAAACTTTTTTGTGACGTTTCTGTTCTTGTTTAACTTCCAATAAAATATCATTAATCCTATTTTGGTTTTCACAGCATATTTGGCATCAATGTCTCCTACAGTTCATAAATACTAGTGGCCTCTGTTTATTATTGCAGTGAGATATTTATTGCCTCCAATACTGGAAACTGCAATGAGGTCAACACTTAGATGTATTCACAGTATCTCAGTTCTCTGATGTAATGAAGTTGCAATGTGCGAAACCCAAAGTTAACAGCCTGATCTTTTCCCTTTTTGTAAAATTTGTTTAAACTTGACTCCTTTGATACTGTACTTTCCAAGATTTTACCCAAAAATAATTGAGGTGTGTTCTCCAAATAGTGGAACTTACAGTGATGACTAGTGATCGGATTTGTGGGTGTTAACACACTGGTCTTTTCTGAATGCTTAAGTGTAATAATAAATAACTGCAGGTGGCCTGGTAATAGTCTCTCTTTCTTCAAAAATGCACCACCCTTTCCCCGCCCCCCGAGAGATTTTAAAGGGAACACATCGTACTTAAATGCTTAATTCTTAATGACTCTTAAAGGGGATTTTGCACCTAACTGCAACTTGTACTTTTGGGAACCTACCTCTTTGGACTCAAAAGTTCTGAGGCTTAGCATTTTTATTTCTGAGACTTGGTATTGGCATGTGTTGAATTAAATTTTGTCCCCTTTAGCATTCAGCATTATGCCCAGTTAATAATTCTACTATTTTGGCATGAAAGACAGGAAAGTATATGGGAGAAGAAAACTTATTAGTTGGGATGTAGGCCCTTTATGACACACACATTGCATACAGCAACATAGAACAGGACATGTTGCATCCACTTAAGTGATTTTTACATCATCTGCTCATGTGGCTTCCTTCACTGTAGTATTTGACCACTAGATAAATATTAATAACTAATCCTCTTGAAAGCTTAAAAGAGTCCAGAGGAGAGCCATGTGCATGATCAGAGGGCAAGAGAACAGGCCTTATGAAGACAGGCTGCGAGCTATGGGACTCTTCAGCCTGGAGAAGCGCAGGCTCGGGGTGACATGGTGGCAGCCTATAAGTACATAACGGGTGTGCATCAGGATCTGGGGGAAACACCTGTTCACCAGAGCACCCCAGGGGATGACAAGGTCCAATGGTCACAAATTCCTGGAAGATGGTTTTAGGCTGGATGTGAGGAAAAACATCTTTACTGTCCAAGCCCCCAAGGCCTGGAACAGGCTCCATCCAGAGGTGGTGCAAGCACCTACTCTTAAGTCTTACTTACACTTTTAAGTAAGATTTGGATGCTTATCTTGCTGGGATTCTTTAACCCTAGATGACTTCCTGCCCTTTGGGCAGGGGGCTGGACTCGATGATCTTCCAAGGTCCCTTCCAGCCCTAATGTCTATGAAATCATCACAACATATGTTAGTTGAGACTCTACTGTCTCTATTATATGAGCAGGATCAGAGACATTGAATGATTAAGTTGACTGACCCAAGGTGTTATGAAGTCTGCAGAGGTGAGGACTCTTATTCCTAGTCTGATGTTTTAATGGAGACAATTCTTCCTCTATATGTATATTTGTCTGTTTGAAAAACAAAACCAGTTTTTTGTAGCTGTGATACTTTATTTGAATGAAGATAAATTATAGTAATTAAACTGAAAGTTACATACCAGAGTTTTCAACACTTCATAAAACATATTTATATCTATACAATTATATTATCATAATATAACAAAGATGTGCAGAGAAAAAATTGTGGAAGACAGGTCTAAGAGTATCCCATTTGATTCTGAAGGTAGCATGATTACATCACAAGTTGACATAGTAGTTGTCATGCTCTTAACTCCTTAGATCTGTCTTCATGTCTTTAAGGGATTATTTTTATCAGGCAAGACTCTAGGTTCGACCTTTGTCTCTCAAAAGACTGGTTGGATAACTGACTAAAGATTAGAGCAAAAAACTTCAGCTGAAATTTGTAAATGTCATATCCCTAAATCCAGCCCACTTTTTTTTTTTT
>NW_017729032.1:220515192-220522809 GCF_001723915.1 Gavialis gangeticus
TTTTTTTTTTTTTTTTTTAAACAAACCATTTCCTTGGGACCTCTGAAAAGGAGGCAAGGACATCCCTTTAACATTGATAGTGAGAAGCACAGCTGTATTTGTTTCAACCTTGGTTTCCAAAGAACAAGCTTCCTTTATTCAATCTTTAAAAAAATTAGTTGTCAGTTAGAAATCTATACTAATGAAATTTGTTGTTTTGAAATACCTTTAAAACCTTGAGAAATGTTCTGCAGCCTTCATTGGCATACATATGCCTCAGCAATTTTTATCAAGTTTCATAATGGTATGTGAGCCAAGCATATTTTTGCTGGTGAAAACTCATCAGATGTATACATATTGAATAACTGGGCCCAGCTCCATAAACCAACGTAGCATTTTGGATTTCCACAAAACACTTTCAAATCAGCAAAAAGGAAAAATAAATAGCACAGTAATTGCTTTCAGGGCACCCAGTGAGGACCAGGTGAAATGAGCTGCATTTTTATAAGCATAAAGATACCATTTGCAGCAATTTCAAGGTGAGAAAGTGATGCCTTAAGATAGGGCTGGCACATGGCCTATACCTCAATAAAACCCCACTTACTCGCTCTGAATATGGGTGGCATTCACTGAGAGAGAATTAAAAAAGGCAAAGTCTCTCAAGCAAACAGTGGTGTGGAATTCCAAGGACTATTGAAAACAGTGGTTTTATCATGATTGAAAGTCAAGAATCTGTCCAAGCCTGACAGTCCATTGGACTACCAAAATTAGGATACATTAGTCTGTAGCCAAAAGCAAACACAATGCCATCTTTTCTTCTCCACTCTGAATGATCAGGTACCACCTTGCAACTGGACTGACGGGGAATAACCTATGGTACACAGCTCCTAGAGTAGGGCTCAAACTGGGGCTACAGCTAGATGCTTTAGCCCTTGTACTACCATGTTTTGGCTCTGCTGCACTTGACCAACTGTAAGCAGAACTTTATTCTTCTGACTCCTAGTCTATGTCTTAGCAACAAAATTCTTCCTCTTTGCATTGGTTCAAATTCATCAGCAGACAAACAGATGGACAAATGTATGTTTCAGCTGGTTTAAGGCAGGAGAGGGGGCTGCTGCCTAGGAATGTGCAGCAGATGTCACGATCCAACTATTACGATCCAGGTGAGCATGGGGTGGATCCAGGATGGTGGCAATGGGGTGTGGCCACATCCTCTTTGGGGGTGGCGCACATATGCAGTGGAAAGCACATTACACATGTGCCTCACAGCTAAAAGGGATGTGGACGGAGCCCCTTGCTGCAATTCTGGATGCCAGAGAGCATTCAGCAACTCCTGTTGGAGCTCTGAATGTGGTCTGAGCTCACCAACACAGGGTTGCCCAGAGTCCCTTCTTTCAAGCAGCTCTAGAGCCCGCTGTTCTTTGTTCTTTCTAACCTTCCTCCTGACCTGGGTGAATTCAGTGGCAGGGAATGGAGGAGACAGGTTGAGCAGCTGCAGGCAGCACAGACCCGAGAAAAAGCAGGGGATACGTGTTGCCGGCTGCTCCTCCACTCTTTTCCTCTGATGGGGATGAATTCAGTGGAACGGGGAGGGGAAAAGCAAAGAGCAGCAAGGACTCTGGGCAGAGCCCACACCAACCAGTGGTGAGCTCATGCAGCCCCCAGCACATGCAGAATTCCTAGCAGGAACTGTGCTAAAGTGCCAGTGAGCTGTGGGATTTTACTGTGCATGCAGGGCACAGGCAAAGTAGGGGTGCAATTGCAAGGTCACAACACCTAACCCTTGGATCCACCCTTGCAAGTGAGTGAAATCACTCTGATTGACTCTGAATGAAGCAGAGTGTGAGTTGAAGCAGTTTTGTTACGCCTGTACTTCTTTAGAATTGCTATAGACATAGCAGACAACACATCTACATGTGTATGAAATCTGGCACCTCCATTGTGAGGTACTAGGAAAATGTGCATTAGCCTATCTTAATGAACATTAACTAAAAAGCATGCTTTTAGTGACACTTTAATGCACATTAAAATAGGCGAATGGGTATGAAAGTGCACGTAGATGCACCCAGCAGTTGCTTTCTAACAGACTGCTGCCTATCCTCTGCAATTGATACGATTGTTGGGTCTGTCTGTGCCCTTACATGGTGTTTACAGTGTTTAGTGTTGACCAAAAGATTCAATTTTGACCAGATACGTTTACTTTAAAATTTGTACAAACTTTGGGATTCATAGTTTAAAATAAAAAAACAGCAAGAGCAGCAACAACAACAATCAGCGCCACTGCCATTGTTGGGTGCACAGGGAAAAGTTGGCTTAAATCCAAAAGGATGAGAGACTCCATTAAGTGTCAGCTGCATTGATAAATAATGCCATACCTGAATTAGAGTTTGGAGAATCAGCCAAAGGGCTGGTGGGGATAGTAGGAGCTTTCTGAGTTCCTGCACAGAAGGCAGCTAGAATATTGCAATTTTTAGGGAAAATTCCCATCTGCACTACAAGCCTATGCACCTCATAAAATAGGACTTGTGTGGGACTGAATGTGTGCTTTGAACAAGGGAGGGGAGATTGACTTGCATGGTTGTAAGTGCTCTGCATCCTAAAGAGAGAATGGTCAGGCAGAACTTGAGTGCTGGCTGGAGTGGTCATACGAGGTGTTGCTCTTGTTCTAGGACAATGCAAGGTCCTGTGTTAGGTCTGATGCACTGTCTCATCTGAACTACCACCACATCATAGACTGGCAGAGTTCCTAGGCTTCTTGTGGTGACTGCCATATGTGAGTGTACACCAATGCAGAGCCACAGCCTAGTCCTCCTCTTGTTTTATTTTACTTGGATATAGTATTTTTCTGAATTTGCTGTCTTAAGCAGTTATTCTTGCAGTATTTCCTGGTCCCACTGCTGAAGGGGAAGTATGTGGTGGTGGTACATAACTCACTCCCAGAAATGCCTTCCTAATATTTGTGGGAAAGATGTGGCTATCTCTTCTGAACCTTTGCCTATGGGGAGGACACTCCATGTGGGGCAACTTCTGGTCTTAGACTTCGATTGCATTCTTCTTTTTTCCAAGTACATTTAAAAAATCAATTCCACAATGATAAAATATATTTTAAAGCTGTGATTATTCCAAAGGCAGATGTATCTAATTACATTTGTTCCACTTTGAAACCAGATCTAAAGATTTGCTGATGCTCCATGGAAAACTTAAAACCCTTTCTATTAAGAACCCATTAGGTTTACAGTGCAAATGTCATTCTCATTTAAATTACTCTCCCCTTTTTGTCTTTTATGCTTTAAGAATATTTGCCTTTTGACATGTTTTATTTCTTTACAGCTTATTGGTGCTGTAGGGAAGATTTCGATTTCACATGAGGTAGTGGTCCAAATTCAACCTGAGTGAACCTCCATGGAGCTCAGTGAACTCAGTTTTGCCATGTGTATCCAGAAGGTAAGCAAGCAGCAGGGGTGAATTTAGAAAGATTATATTTTTGTTATATATGTGGAAGTCCTCTAGCCAGAAGATCCAAACAGGAAAGAACTCTCTTTTCCCTTTGCTGGTGAAAAGGAAACGTTTTATCACAGTTTCATTTGCTACATGCCCACAATCTTTTGGTGATATCTGAAGAATCAACATATTTTTAATTTGGGGACTTCTCAAGCCAAGAGGCTTGAGGAGGGGGAAATTATTTTATTTTCTGGTGAGGAAATTAATTCCAAGTAACTTGGATTATACTGACGGGGAATTTTTCTCTAGTGGTGATTTTTGTCTTGTGAAACAAGGCAGGTGGCAGTTTTTGTGGTGAGAGCCAATGCAGACAACAGCAGCAGATCAAGCTGAGCTTGTTTGGCGTTTCTGCCTTCCCAGTTCCTTAATAAGACTGAGCTGAGGCCTCCATGTAGGAGCTTACTTGGAACTGGAGACAGATCTGCAAAGAAACAAGTGGCCTATTTCTGTTTACTGAATTAAACCGAGCATTGGGTTTGGTGGACGAGTGAAATGGTATAATCAGTGGACTATTGCGTGTTAACAGACTACTGCCACAGGTACTGGAAAAGGTATTTCACTCTTTATTTGCAAATAAATTATTATGAGGTTTCCACCCCAAATTATGCCTGTTTCCTTTTCTATAATAAAGTCTTCTTCCTTTGTGTGCAGTTTTGGAGTGCATATGAATGAGGAATTTCTACCTACCAAGGGTGTCCAGGGAGGTTGTATTTGGTTTTCCAGGTTTCAAATTTGGGCTGAAATTGGTTTAATTATCTGAAAAGAGATAATGCAGAGAAATTAAGCCCTGCCCTTTTTCATGCCATTAAATATCTGATAGAAGGGTTATGTATCCTGCAGTCTCTTAACATTATTTCGCTGAGGGAAGCATTGTGTTTCCTTTCCTTGCTCTCTTCACTCCTGTGTTGTTCTCCAAAGACCAAGGAGTTAAACTTATAGAACAATAAAGCTTGTTTATTCAGAGAGTGGTACCTTGCCTACACTTCTGCGGTTCCCTTCTGCAATCCCAGGCAAATGTAACAACTTGCACATAGGCAGACAAGGTTCTTTGGGTAAATCTGATATCTTTTATAAGACCAACAGAAATAGTTGGAAAAAAATTTTCTTAGCAAACTTTCAGGTTTAAGAAACCTTTGTCAGGCTGAGAAAGCATCTGCAGTTGGTGTGTGCTCTTCTTGGATGGAATGAATAGTAAAGAAGTCAGAGCCGGTTATGCAGGAAAGAAAGACAGTAAGTAAAGATGTAAATTGAGGAGTCAGTGGGTGAGAGACAGGCTGGGGGGGGGGGGGGGGGATGAACGTAGCAGGTAAATAGTGGAGAGGTACCTGGGGAGTCAAAGCATAACCCCCAAACCCAGTGAAAAGCCTCCCCCCGCTAGCTTGCTCGCCTGTCAGTTTGCTGGCTGCAGACAGTATGACGGAGCAGGGAGGGAGATTGAAAAGATTCATAGATTGTAGAGTTGGAAGGGACCACAATGGATCATCGTGTCTGACCCCCTACCCCTGGCAGGAAAGAGGACTGAGGTCAGATGATGCCAACCTGGTGACTGTCAAGCCTCCTCTTGAAGACCTCCAAGTTAGGTGATAGTACTACCTCTCTTGGAAGCCCATTCCAGATTCTGGCCACCCTTACAGTAAACAATTTCTTCCTAATGTCTAACCTAAATCCACTCTCAACTAGTTTGCACCCATTATTCCTAGTTGCTCCCTGGGGCGCTCTGGTAAATAGCTTATCTTCAATTCCCTGTCGCCCTTCTTTGATAAACTTATAGGTGGCTACAAGGTCTCCCCTCAGCATTCTCTTGTGAAGGCTGAAGAGATCCAGATCCCTCAACCTCCCCTTGTAGGGTCTTTCACTGAGGCAATTAATCATGTGAGTGGCCCTGCTCTGAACCCCGTCCTGATTCTCCGTGTCCCTCTTGCAGCACAGCACCCAAAACTGGACACAGTACTCCAACTGCAGCCTGACCAATGCTGCATAGGGGGGGAGCATCACCTCCCTTGATCTGTTGGTCATGCATCTGCTAATACACGACAAGGTGCGATTGGCCTTATTGATGGCCTCATTACACTGCCAGCTCATGTTCATTTTGGAGTCAACTATGACTCCAAGATCTCTCTCAGCCTCTGAGCTTCTGAGGAGGTCATCCCCCATCCTATAGGTGTGCTGGGGATTCCTCCTCCCTAGGTACCTCCCTAGTACCTTGCATTTATCTTTGTTGAATTGCATCCTATTTCATTCTGCCCATTGATCTAACCTGTCCAGGTCGGCCTGTATCTGCTTCCTGCCCTCTGGTATGTTAACCTTACCCCATAATTTGGTATCAGCTGCGAACTTGGAGAGGGTGCTCTCCACATCCTCATCCAAATTGCTGATGAAGATATTAAATAACACCAGTCCAAGGACCGAACCCTGCAGGACCCCACTGCCTACCTCCTTCCAGGCTGAGAACAACCCGTCCACCACCACTCTCTGGGTGTGATCCCTAAGCCAGTTGGCCACCCACCTGACTGTGTAGTCATCCACTCCTCAGCCTCTTAGCTTTCCTATAAGAATAGTATGCGAAACTGTCTAAGGCCTTCCTAAAGTCCACGTAGATGATATCAGCCTCAGCTCCTGTGTCAAGGCAGTTTGACCTGCTCATAAAAGACTATAAGGTTTGTCAGGCAGGATCTACCTGTGATGAACCCATGCTGGTTTCCTTTCAGCATTGTTTCCCCTGCTGAGCCTTCACAAATACACTCTTTGATTTTTTTCCAATATTTTCCCAGGGATAGAGGTAAGACTGACTGGCCTAAAGTTACCTGGCTCATCTCTTCTCCCCTTCTTAAAAACGGGTACCACACTGGCCCTTTTCCAGTCCTCAGGGACCTGGCTGGAGCACCATGAGTGCTCAAAGAGCTGCGCCAGTGGCTCAGCTATGACACTGGCCAATTTCATCAGCACCCATGGATGGAGGTCATCCAGGCTGGCTGACTTGTACCCATCCAGCCCCCCCAAGCGCTCCTTAACTAAATAAAAGCTCTGTATCATCAACAGATGCATGCACTGCACACACACACCCTTGCCTCAGAGTGCTAGCCCAGGGCCGGGGTCTGGCAACACTCCTGTCCCTTGAGCAGCCAGTGGGAAAAAGCCTGCAACCATGCAGGCAGACCTCCCTAATGAGAGGGTCCTGCTAAGGCCTAGCCATGCTTCTCGCAGCTCTGCTTTCTGCAGAAGGGAAGGGAGGACTACTCTAGCATCCCCTGGCTTTTAGCTTGAGCCACCTCAGGCACGTGCCTGAATTTCCTCAGTCCAGAAAGACTGTCTATCCGGTTTCAAGCCAGTTCAGCCTAGTCAGGTTAAACTAACCTGTAAAGATTGAATCAATTCAGGCCCAGGGTTTTTTAATGTCTGTCCCTAGCCCTATGTTTAGGTAGTTCTTCTTTTTATTGCTTGAGTCATTTACAAATAGACTGGACAGACACTGGGATGAGCTTTAAATTAGCCAGCACAGCACACTTGTGGATAGAGAAGCCTTCCTCTGGAAATGACCAAAGAAAGTCATCCTCAGAATGTATGCATCTGAGAATTCCTTTAACATATCAGAATAAAATTGTGTCTTGGTAAAGATAGAACTCAGTGTAAAGTGAGTGGACAGGGGCAGCAACTAGGAAAAGCAGTTTGCAGGGAGGAAGAGGAGGAAGGGGAAGAAGAGCATGGCACCAGGCACACGATCCTGTTCTGGGAAGGTGAGTGAGCCAGGGATGCCTGTGTATTCAGTTTGCTGAGTATTTATCTGGTAGGCTGTGTGTGTAAGCAGCACCACAAAATAATATTTGTGAGGGCTGGGCGGTATGGAGTGCGCTCACCTGACCCCACTCCTCCCTCCTGCAGGGCTATTCCAGGGCTGCATACACTGGTGCTGTGCACACGGTGGCAGAGGAGCATGTGGCAGGGGCACTGGGTGCAGCGATGCGGTGGTGCTGGAGCTGCTGCTCCAGCCCAGTTTGGGGTGGCTAGGCCCCATTAGCCCTGGCCTTCTGCTGCCTATGGCTGTATGTGTTTTGGGCATGTGCTCTGAGCAGCTGGGAGTGCTGCTAGCTGAGTGATCCCTGGGTGTTTGCTACCTGTGCCTAACAAAAGCCCTAACAA
>NW_017729032.1:220527809-220530984 GCF_001723915.1 Gavialis gangeticus
TCCTGCCCTCTGGTATGTTAACCTTACCCCATAATTTGGTATCAGCTGCGAACTTGGAGAGGGTGCTCTCCACATCCTCATCCAAATTGCTGATGAAGATATTAAATAACACCAGTCCAAGGACCGAACCCTGCAGGACCCCACTGCCTACCTCCTTCCAGGCTGAGAACAACCCGTCCACCACCACTCTCTGGGTGTGATCCCTAAGCCAGTTGGCCACCCACCTGACTGTGTAGTCATCCACTCCTCAGCCTCTTAGCTTTCCTATAAGAATAGTATGCGAAACTGTCTAAGGCCTTCCTAAAGTCCACGTAGATGATATCAGCCTCAGCTCCTGTGTCAAGGCAGTTTGACCTGCTCATAAAAGACTATAAGGTTTGTCAGGCAGGATCTACCTGTGATGAACCCATGCTGGTTTCCTTTCAGCATTGTTTCCCCTGCTGAGCCTTCACAAATACACTCTTTGATTTTTTTCCAATATTTTCCCAGGGATAGAGGTAAGACTGACTGGCCTAAAGTTACCTGGCTCATCTCTTCTCCCCTTCTTAAAAACGGGTACCACACTGGCCCTTTTCCAGTCCTCAGGGACCTGGCTGGAGCACCATGAGTGCTCAAAGAGCTGCGCCAGTGGCTCAGCTATGACACTGGCCAATTTCATCAGCACCCATGGATGGAGGTCATCCAGGCTGGCTGACTTGTACCCATCCAGCCCCCCCAAGCGCTCCTTAACTAAATAAAAGCTCTGTATCATCAACAGATGCATGCACTGCACACACACACCCTTGCCTCAGAGTGCTAGCCCAGGGCCGGGGTCTGGCAACACTCCTGTCCCTTGAGCAGCCAGTGGGAAAAAGCCTGCAACCATGCAGGCAGACCTCCCTAATGAGAGGGTCCTGCTAAGGCCTAGCCATGCTTCTCGCAGCTCTGCTTTCTGCAGAAGGGAAGGGAGGACTACTCTAGCATCCCCTGGCTTTTAGCTTGAGCCACCTCAGGCACGTGCCTGAATTTCCTCAGTCCAGAAAGACTGTCTATCCGGTTTCAAGCCAGTTCAGCCTAGTCAGGTTAAACTAACCTGTAAAGATTGAATCAATTCAGGCCCAGGGTTTTTTAATGTCTGTCCCTAGCCCTATGTTTAGGTAGTTCTTCTTTTTATTGCTTGAGTCATTTACAAATAGACTGGACAGACACTGGGATGAGCTTTAAATTAGCCAGCACAGCACACTTGTGGATAGAGAAGCCTTCCTCTGGAAATGACCAAAGAAAGTCATCCTCAGAATGTATGCATCTGAGAATTCCTTTAACATATCAGAATAAAATTGTGTCTTGGTAAAGATAGAACTCAGTGTAAAGTGAGTGGACAGGGGCAGCAACTAGGAAAAGCAGTTTGCAGGGAGGAAGAGGAGGAAGGGGAAGAAGAGCATGGCACCAGGCACACGATCCTGTTCTGGGAAGGTGAGTGAGCCAGGGATGCCTGTGTATTCAGTTTGCTGAGTATTTATCTGGTAGGCTGTGTGTGTAAGCAGCACCACAAAATAATATTTGTGAGGGCTGGGCGGTATGGAGTGCGCTCACCTGACCCCACTCCTCCCTCCTGCAGGGCTATTCCAGGGCTGCATACACTGGTGCTGTGCACACGGTGGCAGAGGAGCATGTGGCAGGGGCACTGGGTGCAGCGATGCGGTGGTGCTGGAGCTGCTGCTCCAGCCCAGTTTGGGGTGGCTAGGCCCCATTAGCCCTGGCCTTCTGCTGCCTATGGCTGTATGTGTTTTGGGCATGTGCTCTGAGCAGCTGGGAGTGCTGCTAGCTGAGTGATCCCTGGGTGTTTGCTACCTGTGCCTAACAAAAGCCCTAACAAGGGGGCGGAGCCAGTCCAGGCCCAGCAGGGTATAAAAGAAGACTCCCTGAGCCACTATGGAGCGAGTGAACAGGGAAAACAGTTTGCACTCAGTTTTCAGGTCAGTTTGCTGGCTTCCCCCTTCTTTGAAGGGGAGCCTTTAAGGTAAGCTCTTTCTTGTGATTAAGTGTAGCTAATCTACATATATTTAGTGTAAGTAGCAAAACTTAGGAGTTAGGTGAATACTTAAGCCCCTTGCTTAACTAGAGTCTTAAGCAAGGGGGAGTTCACAAGGGAGTTTTCCTGGAAATTCTCTCACCTTCTTTCATTGTAAGCTTGGTGAGAGGAACCATGGGAAAAAAAAACTTTCAGGGCCAAGGAACAGTGAACAGTGGAGTTTGCTAGGCAAGGTCTGCTTGCAAGAGGGCTAGGAAGAGAAAGATGGTAGGTTAAGAAACCAAAGAAATGGCTGGAGGATGTCTCCATGCCAAAGCCACTGCTACTGCCAGCTTTTCCTCTGCATGCACCTGTGAGGTACCTGTTCAGGCAGGATGGCTAACTGTCTGGTTTCCACCCAGGTTGTGGCTTGCTGCTGTGGAGACTGTGGCTTGCAGTTTCCTTCCAGTGACAGTCAGGTGGGGGAGTGCATGCAGTGTAAGCAGTACCTCCTTGTGGTGTCCCTCAGGGAGCAGGCAAGGCAGTTACTACAGGAGATGGCAAGACTCCAAAGCATCCTGTGTCATGAGGACTTCATCGATTTGATGTTGGAGGAGATCTCTAGGACTATGCAGTAAGGACTGCCAAAGACAGTGCTAGAGAAGGAAGAGGACTTGGACTTCCAAGAAGGTGGAAGCTTGTGATCTCTGGTGGCAAGCAGAAATCTATATCTCCACCTGCAGCAGTTTGCCTGGAGAACAGATATGGAGCCCTAGAAATAGAGGAGGAGGAGCATGTTCCATTGGTGGAGGACGCCAGGCCAGGCATCTCCAAGGTTGGAAAGGTTAACACCACTGTCACCAAGAAGAAATGATGGGTGGTGATGATTTGGAGACTGTTTTCTGCAGTGGATGGAGGCATTGAGCTGCTGGCCTGACCAAGTTGTCTTGGAAAGTTTGCTGTTTGCCTGGATCCGAGATGTCATGGAAGGATTATTATGATTCATCTGGCCCTCAGACTACTACCCCATGCTGCTCATCCATGCGTGCACCAATGGTACTGCTCACTTTTGACCCTGAGCAGATCAAAAGTGACTACTGGGCTCTGGATGTAAGGGTGAAGGGGATGGTGACCATGAGTGTTATAGTGAAACTTGCTGAGTGCTAAGTGAAATCAGGTATCAAT
>NW_017729032.1:220535984-220542039 GCF_001723915.1 Gavialis gangeticus
GATGGGGGCTCAGGTGGTGTTTTTCTTGATCTTTCTGATCAAGGAGAAGGGCCCAGGCAAGAGCAGATGCATTCTGCAGGTCAATGCTTGGCTGTGCAGGTGGTGTTTCCAGCAGGGCTTTGGTTTGTTCAACCACAGGATATTATTCCAATAAGGATTGCCAGGAAGAGACGGGTTCTACCTGATGAAGAGAGGGAAGATCATCTTTGAAGACAGGCTTGCTAACTTAGCGGGGAGGGCTTTAAACTAGGTTTGCTGGGAGTGGAGATCAAAGTCCTGGAGTAAGTGGGGAAATGGATGACCTGGAGGAAGAGCAAGGAAGAAGGGGCAACAGAGGAGGCCTTCTCATTTTTTTTCTGAGAAAGTAGGGCAACCAGCTAGTCACCTTGGGTGCCTGTGTACATAGAGCCTGGGAAACAAGCAGGAAAAATTGGAAGTCCAGTCACAGAACTATGACATGATTGGAATAACAGACTTGGTGGAGCTTGCATGACTGGAGCACTGTCATGGATAAGTAGAAACTATTCAGGAAGGACAGGCAGGGGAGAAGAGGAGGAGCTGACCTTTATGTAAAAGCCATATGATTGCTCAGAGTTCCAGTATGAAACTGGAGACAGGGCTGTCTAAAGCCTCTGGGTTAGGGTCAGAGGATAAAGCAACAAAAGATGACATTGTGGTTGGTGTCTGCTATAGACCATGAGACCAGGAGGATGAGGTGGATGAAGCTTTCTTTAAACAGCTAGTGCTAGGTTTCCTGATCACAAGCCCTGATTCTCATGGGGGATTTCAGTCAGCCTGACACCCACTGGGAGGACAATACGGCAGTGCACAGGCAATCTAGGATGCTTTTGTAGAGTGCTGGGGACAGCTTCCTGCAGCAAGTGTTGGAGAAGAAAACCAGGTGCCATGCTCTTTTTGACCTGCTGCTCACAAATGGGGAAGAATTGGTGGGGAATGAAGAAGTGGATGGCAACTCGGGCAGCAGTGACAGTAATGTGATTGAGTTCAGGATCCTGAGGAAAGGACGGAAAAAGAGCAGCAGCGTATGAACTCTGGACTTCAGAAAAGCAGACTTCAACTCACTCAGGGAACTGATGGGCAGGGTCTCCTGAGAGGCCAGTCTGAGGAGGAAAGGAGTCTAGGAGACCTGGCTGTACTTTAAAGAAATCTTACTGAGGGTAAGATGAACCACCCTGATGCTCAGGAAGACAAGTATGGCAGTAGACCAGTTTGGCTTAATAGGGTACTCTTCAGTGAGTTAAAGCACAAAAAGGAAGGTTACAAGAAGTGGAAACTTGAACATATGACTAGGGAGGAGTATAAAAGGATTGCTTGGGCCTGCAGGGATGAAATCAGGAAGGCCAAAGTCCAATTGGAGTTGCAGGAGAACAAGGGTAACAAGAAGAGTTTCTATAAGTATGTCACCAACAAGAGGAAGATCAGGGAAAGTGTGGGTCCCTTTACTGACAGCCTAGTGACAGATGAGGTAGGAAAAGCTGAAGTACTCAATGCCCTTTTCACCTCAGTCTTCACAGGCAAGGTCAGCTCCCAGCCTACTGAACCTGGCTGAAGTAACATGATGCTTCTTCCAGTGAAGTGCACTTTTTTTTTTTTTTTAGTTTAGTTTGGTTTTGGGGTTTTTTTTGGTGTGTGCAAGCATCCATAGTGCCAGTCTTCAAGAAAGGGAAGAAGGTGGATCCAGGGAACTACATACTGGTCAGCCTCAACTCAGTCCCTGGAGAAATCATGAAGCAGGTCCTCAAGGAATTCATTTATAAGCACTTGGAGGAAAAGAAGGTGATTAGAAACAGTCAGCAATGGCAAGTCATGCCTGACCAATTTGATTGCCTTCTATGATGAGATGACTGGCTCTGTGGATGTTGGGAGAACAGTGGATGTAATATACCTTGACTTTAGCAGGACTTTTCATGTGGTCTCCCACAATATTCTCGCAAGCCAGCTGAGGACGTATGGGTTGGATAAATGGACTAGAAGGTGGATAGAAAACTGGCTGGATTATCGGGTTCAGAAGGTAGTAGTCAATAGCTAGTTGTTTAGCTGGCAGCTGGTATCAATCGGAGTGCCCCAGGTGTTGGTCTTGGGGCTGATTTTGTTCAATATCTTCATCAGTGGCCTGGAAAATGGCGCTACAAAATCAGTAGTACTGACGTCCTGGTGTACTGAGCATTACTTTTCCTTGGGCTCATAGGAATGGGTCCCTAAACTTGTGGGAACATGTTTCAGTTACAGTCTTCATATCTAGCAACTGATCAAAATGATAAATCGGGGCATTGTTCACACTTGATTTCCCATGGTTCTGCTTGTTATGAATTTGCATTCAGCTGGGACCAGTGACGGAGGTTAGTATATGTAGTGTAACTGAATAATTTGTAAAGTGGTGGAATCAAAGCAGCCTAATCTTATAGTTAATCACTATAATTAATTAAGTGTATCATACCACTAACGCTGGCTCTGTTGCAGCATTTGTGGCATGCATCAGTACAATATAATGGAGATTTCAGTCCCATCTGTGATAGTTATTGCCTTCCAGCAACTCACTCATTTCAGCACTCCAAGGTATAATAAACTCCTGAAGATAATTTACCATACAAATGCTTTCTTTTTAATTTGATTTATATGTTTAACTATAGGCAAAGGTATTAGCTGTTTGCTTCAATTGGAGCTGTAGTTACTTTCCTTTCCTTAGCTTTATAGATTTACAGAACTGAATGTGCTGCCTAATTCCCATGTGAAAGTACCCCCTTGGTATTTACAAGGCACTAAGTTCTGAAGTGGGAACATGTGCTGCTGTAGTCTAGCATGCCAAGGTATAAAATCTTAAAGGAGAGTTCAGCATAGCCTCTATGCTTACTGTTATTAATAATTCTTCGTATATGTTGGAGAAAATTTCAGAGACTGGAAAATTAGTATTTTAATGATAAAAAGGACAGATGCAAATTGTGGATTGCATGGTATTTTATCAAGTGATGATTGCCCAACTCACTCATGGCTTTCCCACATAGAATTGCTGACTGCTGATCTAGCCCACTATATCCATCCTACACAATAGGGTACTTTAGGATTTTCCAGAAAATCCTAAAGTACCCTATTGTGTAGGATGGATATAGTGGGCTAGATCAGCAGTCAGCAATGTTTTAAAGTGGCAGGCTGGAATGACCCACCTTGGGTCTAAAACAGGCCAGCACCTCTTCCAGTCATGGCATGGGTCTCATCTACCCAGCTGCAGTGTGGGTGAACCCCTGTTGCTGGAACACCATCAGAGTCCCCAGATCCACAGACTAGATCCAATGGTTCCATGGGACTTGTATCTTCAGGTGGTAAATACTAATGTAAATCCATTTATTTCATGCTGAATTTGAAGTGTAATGCCAGTTTCCTCAGTAAAAAAAAATTGAGGGCAAAACATTTGAAGGAAGCACTGGAAGAGATTTCCTGGTTCAGTGAGTCCAGTCCCCAGCTACTGCAAAAAGTCCCATAATAGCATCCTATACTTATTCTGCCCAATGTCCATCTTGAGATTTGTTAGGTTCCTTGCCTGCACTGTTCCTATTTCAGGACTTCACTCATCTAATGCTAAAAACCTCCTAATTTCCAGTCTAGATTTATTCATAGCCTGATTATATTCACTTGTTCTTATGCCAACTTTCTTCTTTAGCTTAAAGAGCTCTTATTTGTCTTCCTTCTCCCTATACATTCATACTCCTGCTGAATTTAGAAGGAACAATCATTTCCTCTCTCAGCCTTTTTTGATAGACTAAACAAACCAAGCTCCTTTAATCTCTTTTTATAACATAGGCTGGACATTCCCTTGATAATTCTTGTTGTGCTTCTTCACACCTGTTGGCATCTTGCTTTTCAGATTTCCTTTAAAATGTTCTGTACGGCAAGGGTGAAGGAATCTTAGACCTTTTCTGCTGCTATGAAATGGTTCCTGCAGATCTTATTTTTAAAGAAATCTAAAATCCAAAGCTGTTTTAAGCACAGAACAGTATATGACACATGTTTACATTTTGGGGGATAACAACCAGTAGCTTAATTTGGGAAGGAGGGGTGACTGGGGCATCAGCTCTGGGCACCGATTCAGAAGTGGCACTAGAATAGAAGCCCCCAGGGAGCATGCACTGCCATTGTATCCCAGGCTGAGTGAGCTTGCACTGAGGCAGCACCAGCCCATGCTGCCACTGTGTCAGTTGGCATGAAGGAGGTAAGTACTTCCCATGCCTGTAGCAACATTCAAAGTTACACCTCTGATAACAACTGAAACTAACTCTTCTTCCTTTTATTTTCCACTGATTACTTAAAGAAGCATAAAGAAAAGGGAGGAGCTACCTACTCTCTCCTTACATGCATAGTAAATGGAGTGTGTATTTGGATTACATCAGGAAAAATGATCTGTAACTGGAGTCCTTCCAGACAGGATATGAAGTAAATGAGTAAGAGACTAGGTAAAGAAAAGTAACTGTTGCCAGCATTTCCTCTTTCCATCTTGATTTCATCCCTTACTTACCCTTGTGGGACCACACAGGAAAGATAGTACCATCATAATCATCCTTCCTTTTCTTTTGCAAGGATTATTGATTATGATTATTGCAGCAGATTTTGTTGATAGTTCTTTTTTCAAGTCTGTGATGGCAAGGCGCCCCAAAAGGCTCCCGCAGGGGAGAGGGTAATCCCTACAGGCCCCAAACCCCAGAAACAGCCCCCTGTGGGGAAAACTTACCTCCTGCTGGGCAGCCAGAGTGGGAGCCGGGATCGCGGCTGTGTGAGCCGGCATCATGCCAGCTGTTTAATCAGCTGTTTCCCAGGCGGGGAACAGCTGGACCGACTGTGGCGGCCATACCGGCCACGGTGGGAAAGTTTAAAAATCCTGCCAGAACCCGGGTGGGAGAGGAGCCAGAGAGAGAGAGAGTGCTGTGGTGCAGCACACCAGATATGCTGAGGCTCCTGCACAGGAGCAGAGAAGCACAGCCAGCGCAGCACCAGCAGATAGAGCAGGGGAAGCCTTTGAGCCCCTTGTGGAAGGCAGAGCAGGGGAAGCCTTTGAGACCCCATCTCTCTCCTCCCCAGGAGTATATTTCTTTTGAGGGGAAAAAAAAAAAAGGAAGAAAAATCACAGTGATAGAGAGAAGCAGGTTAAGAACCCAGCGCCCCACTCAGAGGCACTACAGTAGACGCGACATCACGCCTAGATAGCCTGACAGCCTTGAGGGAGGGAAGGCTATGCATCAAGACAGGAGGGACAAGTACCAACTGAGCCCCACTCAGACGTGGGATTCCTCCCGAAGCAAGCTGTGGGTAAGCCTGCAAGGCTGAACCACCATTGTGTGGACGCCCATCCAGTTGGCGAGTGGATAGGGTGTAGGGGAGGTGGGGTATAAGGGAGGCGAAGCCCCGTGGAACATCAAGCCAAAATCCTGAGTACTGTCGTTTCCCGGGAAGCCCTCCCAGGAAGATCTCTATTGAACCCTCTCTCTTTATAGCATAACATCAGATTGTGGCAGGTGAGTTGAGGGGAGGGGCTACACACGCGGCAGGCAGCGCAACATGTAAGGCCCTTTGTATCACAGAGTTCCTGTATCATCAAAACGCCATGAATGTCCATGCTGTTAGCAAAGCTCAATTAACTTTTGCTCCAAGAGTTCCCTCTGTAGGACCAGGCTAAAGTATAATTAGCATAACTATTTAGGAACATAAATAGAGTCCTAAAGTACTTGCACATTTGTGATGGGCGGGCGTCAGAAATGATGCTCGGGGCAATCAGCATGGATTTATTAGGGGGAGATCATGTCAGACCAACCTGATTGCCTTCTACGATCAGTTCACAAAGGCCATGGATGCAGGTGTCGCGGTGGATGTAGTCTTTCTGGACTTCAGCAAGGCCTTTGACACCGTCTCTCACCCCATCCTAGTTAAAAAACTAGGTGACTGTGGCATAGATGCCTACACAGTCAGATGGATTGCAGATTGGCTGAGGGGTCGCACTCAGAGGGTGGTGGTGGATGGGTCATACTCGACCTGGGGGGAGGTGGGTAGC
>NW_017729032.1:220542469-220549832 GCF_001723915.1 Gavialis gangeticus
GCTGTTTCCCCTAGCGCCTGCTGGCATAACAAGGAGTAATGGGCACAAGTTGATGGAGAGGAGGTATAGATTGGACATCCGCAAAAACTACTTCACAGTTAGGGCAGCTAGGAGCTGGAACCAACTTCCAAGGGAAGTGGTGCTGGCCCCTACCCTGGGGGTCTTTAAGAAGAGGCTGGATCCCTACCTGGCTGGACTCATTTGAGTCCCGTTTCTTGTTTTGGGGTTTTGTTGTTCTCCCGCCCTGGCGGGGGGTCGGGCTAGAAGATCTACTAGGTCCCTTCCAACCCTAAATCTATGAATCTATGATTTTTTTTTTTCTCATTTTCAGAAGTAACCACTGAAAAAGTTAACCAATGTGCAAGGTATACAAACAAGCCCAGTGATTTATGCAATAGAAGCAGAACGTGAAGCAAACTTGGTTCTCAGATTATGTCTGTGATATGTAGATGTACTCAAGATAGCTTTCATAATTTTAGGAGTAGTCTAGCTACAGCAGATTAGAACTTGGTGTGAGCTGCCAAACCCATCCAAGAAGTTAAGTAATGAGTATGCACTGAACTTCATGCTATCCTGCTTGGGAGAGGTAGTTTAAAACTAGCTTGGGTATGTTAACCATGTAGACATACTCTCACTTACACTTGTGTAAATCCATTCGATTGGATTGGATTTGTCAAAGATTTACATTGGCATATGTAGGACAGAATTTGTTGCCTTATTTCTAAGATTTCCTTCATGATGAAGTCAAGTCAGTGATCTTCACCCTGATTGGGAAATGTTATTATTAAGAAGTAATTAACAGTTTTTTATTTCAGTTAAAGTCCTGTCATGTTATAGAAGCATGTGCTGGACTATTGTTTCCTATTGCATTGTAGACAAGTGAATTTATATAAGCTGTTAGTTTCATCGTGAACTACTTGAACTGTGGTCTTAAAAAATATTTTGGTATCTATTTCATTTTGTAACATGCTAGAAACAAAATCATTCACTTGCTCTTTGAATAGTCTCCACTGTGATTTAGTTTCTTGTACTAAAATAGTTTGTAATGTTAAAGCAGGAGTGCAAAGAACAAAGTCTTGTATATTTTAAATGTTTCAGAGATACTGATTAATTTTTCATATTATTGTAGCTGTTTGCATCACATGTATATGCCACCAATAATACTAGCATTTGCTAGTATTTGCATTTAAATCTTCGGTGGTGTTTAAAACTTTTTCATGTGTCTTTATATGCACTAAATTAAATTGATGACATAATGTAATAAATCAATGTATTCAGTTACAAAGTGTACGTTCTTTGTATAATATCAAATTTAAACTAATTGTCTTCTAATGTTACATTGACTTAATGTTCAGACATCGATAGTATCTGTTTGCAGACCCTATTTCAGTCTTTCTCTGCATTTTCCATGACTATTAAAGTAAGGAACCTCAAAAAAGATTGCTGTTCATTTTGATAACTTTTCCAGGGCTTCTTGTAGATAGTCAAATTTGTAAAATAAATGGTTTGTTTTGCAAACAAATTATTTTCTGCTTTTTTTGCCAACTGCAGACCCAACATTTTTAAAAGGAAATTATGAGAATTTGGGTTTATCATCAGTTGTTCTGTGGGCCCACCAAACTTTGCAGAAATTTAAATTTAAGTATTTAAATTTAGAAGCACATCTTATTTATGTGGGCTAAGATTCAGAATTGATCTTCCTTTTCAGCTGTGCAAACCCCATTCTTCACTTGCTGTCATATTTCTTGAAAAAAATTGGGCTTTTGCCTTTTATACTTTCAGAGTTATAATCCAAGGACTCACTTTGTGCTTGCAAAAAACTTCATGTGGTGAATGTCCTGTGCAGCAGCAGTCAAAATGATGCACCATTTATGTATGAGCTAAGCTACGGTGGCTGTTGGATCAGGGTTGGAGGTGAGCCTTTTAAATGAAACTGTAGCCTCAAGAATGAAACAAGCAGCTGGGCTGTTTGAGAGTGGGTAGAATCTGATGAATTATATTCTTCTTGGACTCTTGCCAGGATCCCAGTCAGTGTTATTAATTTGCAGTGGCTCTGAACTCTAGAAAGAACAACACATCATGTGCAACATGTGTACTTCATATTTGAAGAAGCTGAGTGCATGTGAGCATTTTCTGTGGATTAAATCAGTTGCATCCAATTTTTAAAGAAATGAGGCATGCTCAGTGCTTCTTTCTTTTTTAAATATTCTAATGGTAAAGCAGATTAACTTGTCACTTTTAACTTAATTGGGGTTTTGTATCTACGTAACAAACATCTACAACAGCAGCAGTAACCAGCAACCAGTTTTGGTACTAAAATCTTCAGGACAAAACTCTGTGCTGCTTGTGAAGTTATAGAAAGTGACATAAGGCTACCTAGATACCCTGCACAGATGTAAATCAGGTGCAATGTGAAGAGTAAAAATTCACTGGTTTGGACTTCTGAAAATGCAAATATATTTCTTGCCCAGCCACGTACCCTTTGCTAAGTTTGCATCCTGTCCTTGTCACAATGTTCTCCCATTTGTAGGATAACTGGGATATATAATATCCAGGAAAGTATATGAAATCAATGCATAGACAGATGCATGAACAAAAATACAGTGGATGCTCTACAGCTTTAGTGCCACTTCTACATGTGATTGAACATGGCAGTGGGGGAAAACTATTTAGAATATGGACTTAACAGTCTAGATTCATAGATTGCAAGGCTGGAAAGGACCTCAGAAGATCATCAGGTCCAGCCCCCTGCACTAGGCAGGAAAGACAACTGGGGTCAGGTGACCCCAGTAAGGTGACTGTCCAGACTCCTCTTGAAGATTTCTAGGTTAGGCAATTGCTTTCTTGTTGAAATTTGCATTTTTGAAGTCCAGTACTTCTACCCTGCTATCTGATTTGTCTGCTTTGTGACAGACAGTGAACGCGATGGCTTCGTGGTCACTGTCACCCAGACTGCCCTATATATTTAAGTCAGTCACCAGGTCATTGACTTGGACCAGTCACCAGTCTCCTTCTAGTCTCTTTCTGTGTGACCTCTTGTGAGAAACAAAATGAGACCAGGGCATTGTAAAAGTAGGAACTCCTGAAGACTGAAAAGCAATTGGAAATGGTGATACTTGGGTACACAAGAACAGAGGTCCATGTTCTGTGGTGTATCTGGGCCAAGTGCAGAAAGATTCACTGAGCACGCAGGTGAAATAAATAGAGTTTAAGGGAGATTTACAGACCTCCCTGTTTTTTAAGGGCCACATGCAAAAAAAAAAAAGGTCCCACTACTGTGTTTGCCCAATATGGGCCTTGTGTTTTATAGTCATGCTCAGTGTTGGCTGCATTTAATTAAGTTCACAGTTGGTTTCCATTCTTGAACTTCTGGCAGTAGTGTAACGATAGACAATGTACTTAATGAGTTTTCCTTGTGTGCGATTATGAGATGATGGTCTTTTTTCCCCCCAGGCTGATTGGGGTGGGAAACTTCGTCTTGAATTCAAGTAAATATGGTACATAAAAATTCCTTTTAATGTGTTCGTATTTCTGGAGAAATCTAGAAACAATATATACACTTAGCTTACTATTATTTTTTTCTGCTCTTAATGATATTTCCATATGAGCAGAACAGACTTTTTACAGCAATTAAGATAGCACTGTAGAATGCAGTTTTAAAGGCTGCTACTTCTATAAGAAAATTCTTAATCTGAACTCTTTATATGTGCTTAAACGATTAAGATGCATGGTAAATTAATTTTCATTCCAATTAAATGTTTTGATTCATGTACATCTTGCAACATATTATAGTGGCAAGGTTGATTCTTAGGGGCCCAAATGGTTGACATTCTGAGCGATAAAGGATGGTGGCACTCTGTTTAAACTCGCTGAATTATGTTTTCTTAACAAAAATTGAGATGTCACTAAAAATGATGTTAGTGATGACACTGAACTTCCAGTTCTACTGACTGCATGCAGGTGCAGATCACCAGGAACAGGTACTATAAAGAACTTGTTGGCTATGTAAGCCTCTTCCTTCCTGTCTTCCAATTACAACATGTTTTTCATTACACTGATTTCCTGCTGCTTCACTTCCTTGTTCCCTTGTACTCTCTTTTCTAAGCTGAATATTCCTGAGAATATTTGCTCTAGTTCAAGGTGGCTAATTGCACTTGAGGGGGAGAGTATTCAATTCAATATCCACAGATCTTTAGTTAGCGTGTATCTTTAGCTATCCATAATTATTGTAGCTGTTGTTTTTACATGCAGCATATTGAAACACAGATTATCCTGTCATTTTCTTTGGTCTTTTCTTTTTAATCAGCACTTAACAAAACAACTTGTCATTTGACAGCTGGACTACCAAAGTGACATGAAAACCAAATCCATGTACTGTTTGTTTATAGACTTTCACATAGATTTGAAACTAGTGATAATTTATTTTTCTTTCTGCAGCTCAGCTTGTTTGGTCTAGCTGGAAATGTGTGGCAGTAGTGACGTCAATATTTGCCAAAAGGTATAATTTACAGGAAGTGTTAATAGACATCATTCAAAATTTTGACAAGATTTCATATGACTTAGTAAGGCAGTCCACTACACATTTGTCATAATAAAATCCTACCATGACATTTTGGGTGAGCTGTTTTTCATGTTCTAAATCCATACAGATGTGCTCCATGTGTAGCTTGAATGAAACTATTTGGTTGCAGTTGCATATGAAATGCTTGAGAGCTGTGTGCTGCTAATGCACATTGGGAGATATTTAAGTATTGACAAAAAGTAATGCGATATGGTGAAGTCTGAGTTTATAAGGAATCAGACAGCATTGGATCAAGTCTCTTTTCAGCCTTCACAAGGATAATGTTCCAAAGACACGTTATGGACCAGGTGCTTTCTTTTGCTGTATTGGGTGGATGGGAGAAGGGGGTAGAGAGGGGTGCAGAGGGAACAGAAACGACTCCTAAACCATTGATTGAAAATCAGGAGGCCTTAAGCAGGCTTCTTCTCTTCCCTATTCTGTCAATAGAAGTCTCACATTATTGTTAGGATCCAGTGGCTTGGTGGGATTTGGGCCTGGAAAGAGAGAGTTGTGGTTCTGTGCTGTGTGCTGCCCTCCAGTTCCAATGGACTTCTGGATGTCTTGCTCCATACTGCACCAAGTTTCTCTTTTCTGGAGGTGAGGAAGGAAGAGGGCCTCATTGGAGGATGGAGGACAAATGCCACCAGAAGGACTCCTGGAAAAAATCATGGAGTCTTTTCTGAACTGCTAGATTTAATTTTAGAAAAAGAAAGTTCTGACTTATCTTTGTTCTGATTTTAAAAAGTGGACTTATCACTCATGTTGCACCTTTTATGATTAATGACAATTCATGCTTTCTTATACTACTCCAGAACCTCAACCCTTTTCTGAAGAAGCCACCAGTCATGGTGAGAAGTTAGGTCAGACTCTATTCCTTTCACTCTTGTCTATTCTAAGTGGACTGTCAAATAGCATAATCAGTGACAGTATATTTTATCATGTGAATGCATCCGCACTCATAAATAGAATGAGACCTGTTGAATAATCACTCGTTGACTGGCCATTAGATAGGAACAGCGTTCACTTCATACTGCTGGAATTTTGTGGTATGTTTGTGAAATAGCTCCAAAATCCATTTGTGCTGTGAAACAACCATTCTACTCTTCCACTCTTCCTTAGAAAGCAATCCTCTTCATTTTTGGGATGTTGTATATTGTTTTCATTTCAGAAATGTTTCCAGTAAACTACTATACATTTGTATGCAAATATGATCTTTATGTGCCTGTCTGTCCAAAAGGAAATGTATTTCCCTATCATTTTGCTCATTTGGCCTTTTAAATTGGGATTGGAATGTATTTTTAATACAGGTGATTGAAATGCAAGTTTATTAAATTAGACAGTGTTAGCTTATGTCAAAAGTCAAAGGTCTACCCTAGCCACTGTGTTAAGATAGTTAAGGCCACCCCAGTTTGTATAGTTAACTGCATATAAGGAATGATGTGGCTAGGTCCTGTCTGGCTGCTTTTGATACCTCATCCTGAATAAGCTGGTTACCAATTACAGCTGCATTAATTGGGGACAGCCTTTAGTGCCAATCTAAAGAGGGGTGAGGATCTGTAGCCTGTATTAACCAGGAGGTATGAATAGATGATCATAGAGGCTTTAAAACTGATGGTCAATTTTCTTAACTGGTACAACGTGCCGTTCTTTTATTTAAATGAGCAAAATTGCAGAGATTATATTTAATGAAGTTCTCTAACATATCGGCTCTATCCAAATACACTAGCTTAATAGATATAATTTTACGGGGTTTTTTTTCCAGAGAAAATAGATTTATTGGAGAAGGGAATGGGAGAAATAACAGCTTCAACCTTCACTTAAAATTAAATGGGCCTACTCCCTCATCTCCTTTTTCAGTTCTGGCTTTTAAAAAATTAATTTGAAATGGTTTGCATGTTTCCGCCTTCTTTCCTTTGGCCAGGGCTCAGGAGTGGACTGGTGAAATTCTGCCTTTTCCTGTGGTATTTCTGATGTGGCTTACACCAAGAGCCCTAGAAGTCTCACAAGACATCCTCCTGTCACACAGTTTTGCAACCAAAGAAATTTGTCTAGAGTTTGCACTGCCAGCTGTACAATAAGCAATGGGTGGCTAGGTGCTACTGCTGCCAAACCAGATGCCCCAGCTAGCCTGATGCTTGCCATCACCCCTGCCAGTGCTGCTGCCCAGGATACAGAGCCCAGTTATTATGCCTCTGACTTGCCAAAATTCTAGGGCCAAATCCATCTTGTTGCAATACCATCAAAGATATTGCAGTTTAGAAAAAGAAAGCTCTTTTCTTTGTTCTGATTTGAAAAAGTGGGCTTCTCACTCATGTCACACCTTTTATGACTAATGAGAATTCATGCTTCATGTCAGCGCAGTTGCAACAAGAATGAGTTTGATGAATGCATTGTCAGGGTCTGTCCCAGTTTAGTCTAGCCTAGTCTAGTCTATTCTAAATAGGTCTTATGTGCTGATCATTGCTGTGAACTTCTGTATGTATCTTTCTGAAGCGCAGTACACAATGTGACTAACAGCTGTCACATGCAGTTGTTCTTTTGCACCTGAAGCACGTGTGTCTGAATGTCTTGTTTTGACACAGTTTGGGGTGTTTTTCCCCTATTTGTGTGTGTGCTCTTTTTGTATTATACATACATATGCTAGATACTTATGTTAGAGATGGAAATGTAACAGAAATGTGTTTTGTACTTGAAGGAGGAAGTCATGAGATTTGTGATGGCCATCAGTTCCTGAAGGAGTTCACTCCATAGTCTCTCTCCCTCACAGATGAGCTTTGCTTTATTGTACAGAATTCTTTCGTG
>NW_017729032.1:220554832-220558782 GCF_001723915.1 Gavialis gangeticus
TTTTTCCCCTATTTGTGTGTGCGCTCTTTTTGTATTATACATACATATGCTAGATACTTATGTTAGAGATGGAAATGTAACAGAAATGTGTTTTGTACTTGAAGGAGGAAGTCATGAGATTTGTGATGGCCATCAGTTCCTGAAGGAGTTCACTCCATAGTCTCTCTCCCTCACAGATGAGCTTTGCTTTATTGTACAGAATTCTTTCGTGCCAGCAGAATGTAGCTCTTAACCACAGCCTTCAGCTGGGAACCTTTCAGTGACCTTTTAGCTATCCTGGGCTTACCCATGGGACAACCCATTAATAATATCCAAGAGTTAAAACTGAAACTATGAGTTAAAATTCTAAGGAAAGTTTAGAAAGATGAAGTGTGGTGTACTCACAGTGGTATTGCTATGAATATTGGAGAAGTATTGGTTTTTAGTCACTCTGTCAGCCATATATTCCTTTCTGCCAGGAATAATTCAGTGTAGATGAAAATGCTTTCTGTATAGATGATGGTGATTGTGTTTGTTGTTGAAAATATGAAGCCTATAACTATTTTTTCACCATTTTATTATCTTCAGTATTTCTCAGTGGGATAAGCTACCACTTATTCATAAATTATTACATTTCTAGTTGTACTTATCTCTGTTAAACAATGAGTGCTCACCACCTTAGCTTTCAGTACTTAAAGTGCTAGGAGTGTCTGATTTGACTCAAGATACTAGTGCCACAGCTGATGGTGCACAGACCTCTGCAACAATTTTTTTTTTTCATTTTACGCAAACTAAGCTGAAGTTAAGTTGCTTCCACCCTTTTTCTAAGTATGCCTAAATCAGTGCTATCTTGGGATGCTCAGATAGAAAAGTGCCATGTACTTTGGTGACATGACGGCTCGGAGTACTTTATGGAGAGCAGATATGACTGAATTCTGTCAAACTCAAAGAAAGAGCTCTCAAGACCAGTTGTTCAATTCAGTATCACTGGATTTTTCCAGTAGGAATGAGTAACTCAGCTTTAATACAGCTTTTACCCACACTAGCCAGGTCCTCTGGTCAAATCAGCAGTAACTTGTGATAAAGTCTGCTGATAGATGTGAGATCTTCCTGAAGCTGCCAGTAACTTTTCAGAATGCTGCTGTCTGATCCTTAGTTTTGACACATGGATAGCTATTAATGATCTCAATAATTGTTGCTAATTTTTACCCACCCTTTCCAGGAAAGGTGTTATCCCTGTAAGGTCTCATTTCCAAATCTGTGGTTCTAAACTGGGTGGACGTCAGGGTTGGATATAGCAATGTAACAACAGTGTATTAGTATTTGCCTGAGTAATGTCATTGTGGCTTTGGTTTAGAATGAGATATTCCTGTTAATGCTTTACATCAGACTTATCAGTTAAGGACTTGGGCATTATTCACTTTTGCCACCCATTTGGAGATTGGGGTGGTTCTGAGCCTTTTAGTGCAGTTGGATCTTGACCATCACTGATCTGATTTCATCCATTTAAATGACTGGAGACAATGATGCATTTTGTTACTGGAGGACTAGAAATACCTTGCAAACTTGTCTGTAACTGTGACACTGCCTGAGAACTCATTGCGGTAAGAGAGATTGTATTTTGCAATGAGATGGAAGGTAACCTAAGAGAATGAGCTAGCATACCACATAAGAGTGTAAGTTTGCCCTTGTCAGGTGCAGAAATAGAAAAATGGTCCTAAACATAGTTGTGGCACAGCACGGGAAAGTACTATGGTCCTACAGTTATCCAACCCAATCTGTTTACCTGTGTGCACCATCATCTCAGCCTTTTACTGTATGTTTGGTATTCAGACTATTGCAAATCTCCTACTCCCCAGGCTAAAGGATAGATGCATGTAGAATTCACTACCCCTTTTCCATCCATCCTAGAATCATGATGGATCCAGTGTTAAGATGGGGAGAGTTTTATAGTGTTAGGTGGTTGGAAGCATATAGTCAAGTGGTACAAAAAGAGAAAAATCTGATGAAAGATTTAATGTTGCATTTATAGATGACTGATCTTGAGCTAATGTACATGAGCCAGAGCTTCAAGTTATTGCCTGCTCTTTTCCAGATATCGCCCTTTCATCTCTTAACTATGGCAGATTCGCAGATAGAGTGACACAGAATACAAAGGAATCTATGCATTTAATGTATACCATGTGGCTATAAAAGACTCTGTTCACATCAATTGCGCTAACTGTTCTTGTGATAACTGCAGTTTGTATACTCTTTTGTATGGTGCTCTGTCCCTTATGTTATGATGGTGCTGTAAGAAAATGATGACGATACCTTTGTGCAGTGTAAAAACAAAATTGAAATGGTGATTTTTATATGGTAAAAAAGCAGGAGTTCATTATATTTGCATTAGAACCGAGTAGCAGTAGTTTTGTAATGATGACCATGCATCCAGAATAATTTGCTGATGGTAATTTTAGGGCAACCAAATTTGCTAAATGTAAGAAATCCAGGCCAATCACTCTTCAAATGTTTTGACCTACTTTCCTCTTGAACCTGTTCCAAATAATAATAATAAAAAAAACTATGGAGAAAGCAGATTACACAGCTCTACAATTTCACTGATGGGAATGCAAATGCCATTAAAATAAAAGTGCTTCCTGCTGGCAGAGCAAGTATGTATTTGTGTGGTTGTAAACTTCTCAGTGCTCATTCAGATTTTGGGAAGGATACAAGCCTAGAAAAGGGCACTGATTTAAACTGAACCCTTTAAACTGAATGCATCATTCTTATGTTTCTCCTATTTAATATGACATGTAAGATGCACATAATAGATTCTGTAACGTCTTTTTTATAAACTTCAGGCTGTGTGTTCAGATTTCGCATTGTCTAAGACCTTTTGGTAAACTTAGTAAGATTTTTTTTTTTCTGAAAACAATCCTTGATTTTTCTGTTTATAAGAATTCACAACTATCATCTTTTGTGATGAGTGCTTTAATTGTTACAGCTTTAAAATATTTCTGCAATCATAGTTTGATGGAATTCTCCTTTTCTTTTTTTTTTAAATTTTTGCCTTTCAACATGGTAGATTACAGAAAGCAAAGACATATAGCCCTTGTTTTTCAAAATTTGGGTAAATCTGTACAAGGTAGTTACAAGCCTAATTTTTATGTTTTCAAAATGCCATCTGAAAAATTTGCCTTTGAGGCAAAGGTATTAATTAATTTTCAAAAGAGGTAGTAGAAAGTATTGACAGGAAGCATTACTCCCTCCCATTCAAAAAAAAATGTGCCATGTTTCCTTCCTTCTACCCCAGATGAATTGTATTGCTTTAGTGCCCCTCCCTGGGTTCACTCACCCCTCCTCACTCCCAGGAGAATTATTTTGTTATTTCCAGTGGGAAGATGATTTACTTTCAACCGGTTCCTTTCATGATTAGATGCAGGAAATCAGAGCTACAATCTGATAGTGTTCAGAGTGTTTCACTTCTTGTACTGAAAATTGTTACCATGAATCACATACACCTCCCTAATCCCATTTATAACCATAAATGGACATACTCAGTACTAAAAATTAAGGCAGGTTTGTGAGTTTGTAAGAATTTAGCACAAGTAAGCTTATTTCTAGGTTCCTGATTCAGAAAAAAACACTTAAAACCATGCTTAAAGATATGCATGCATTTAAGTGCTTTACCTAATTAGTAATCAGGACTCATAGTAGAGATGATATATTTTATTCAACCAACATGGTTTTTGCAAAAAATGGGTCTAATAAAAGATATCATCTCTACTATGAGTCCTGACTGGTCTAGAGGAAAAAACAATCTACAACCTGGATACTTTACCTAATTGGTGTCACTGCAAGCATTGTATCATTACTGTGAATATGATATATACTGGAAATAGTAGGAATTTAGGAGGACTCAGGAAAAACAGAAAAAAGTTTTATAAATCAGCATTACTGCAGCTCTATCCTACTGAAATAACTTTCTG
>NW_017729032.1:220563782-220564988 GCF_001723915.1 Gavialis gangeticus
GTCTAGAGGAAAAAACAATCTACAACCTGGATACTTTACCTAATTGGTGTCACTGCAAGCATTGTATCATTACTGTGAATATGATATATACTGGAAATAGTAGGAATTTAGGAGGACTCAGGAAAAACAGAAAAAAGTTTTATAAATCAGCATTACTGCAGCTCTATCCTACTGAAATAACTTTCTGTAAACTGCACATCTAAGGACTTTCCATTAGTCAATGAGTACCTCTACTGATCTTAATCCTGAACAATTCCATATTTAGCACAAATAGTTGTTCTTGAAGTTTGGTTTTATACATTCTTGTTACTGGATTATTTAAAGAGAACAGATGCTTGTTTTTAGGCCATCAGAGGGCAGTCTCTTCATTTCAAGACTGCAATGATAAACATTTCTTTTTCTCCCTCTACAGATGGCAGATATTATAGGTAGTTCCTTTTTCTTTGAACAATAGTTTATTTAACAATTGTGTTTTATGGGCTATTTCCACAGAATGCCGTAGGTAGAACTTTCCGTTTTACTATGTTTTCCCCACCACCAATGTCTAAGAGAAATGCGTGTTTGAAAACAAAAAAAATGTGTAATTTCTTTCAGAGTTAGCTACTTGCTTGTATACATAGGAGATTATAAAGGGCATTGATTTCAGTTGGGTCAGCTGATGTAAGCGTTGATGTGTTTTGCCATGGGGAAAGGTCATATTATGCAACTGTTGATGTCTTAATTTTCTGAGTACAGAGGAAGTAGAGAAAAGACGTCAGATTAGTGTAACAAAGGTATAGGCCTCTCATTTGCAGCTTTCTGCCCCTACTCCATAGCACCTGCTGTACCCAACACAGAGAATGCAGATCTTACTGTTTAAGAGCATATAAAAGTGCCATGGTAAGGTCAGACAGTACAGGTTTAGAGAAAAATCATTAACTTCTCTGTTATCATCTGATAAAGTAGGCTGTATCCTATGAAAGCTTATGCCTCTTTGAACGAAGTGGTCTCTAAGGTGCCACCCTGTCCTACCTGGTGCTTGATTTGAGACTAATCTGGTTATCCACTAGGGCTGTGCAAAGCTTCAGGTGGTGATTTTGATTTGGAGAAGATTCGGCTCAATTCGATGGCCAAATCTCCAAATCTGAATTAATAGGGAGACCAATTAAAAGGTCCAAATCAATTAAAAGCTCTCCGAATCTTTGGAAAAGATTTGGAGAGCTTTGA
>NW_017729032.1:220565065-220567284 GCF_001723915.1 Gavialis gangeticus
CTGGGGGAGGGTGGAGGGGACCTTGGGCACGGGGCAGCGGGGATTGCTCCCACCAACAGGAGCGGTGAGTCCTGGGGATTTTCTCTTATTTTGTTTTTGTTTTTCTTAAAGGTCCTGAGCTGGCCTAGGTGGGGCACCCGTGGGGGAGCGAGGGGAGGGTCAGGGGGTCGTACAGAGCGCCCACACAATGGAGGGCAGTAGGGATCACCCCCCCACACACCTGGAAGCACCTGGTGAGCCGGGGGCTTTTTTTCCCCAAAGGTCTGGGAGCTGGGGTGGGTGAGGCAGCCATTGCCGGGCCGGGGGGGATAGGCCTGGCTGATTTTGGGGATTTGGAGATTTGGCAGCAGCCGAATCTCTGAATCAATTCAGGACAGTGATTCGAATCACTGTCCCCTGAACTGGCAGAATCCAAAGTGAATACTAGCCACTTGCCACAGGCCTATTATCCACCTCTCTTGTTTATATCCAGAAAATGGTTTGCTCTTCCATAGTATTTATTGTTCCTATATAGATATACATATAGATATAAAAATATGCATGTACGAAGTAGGGAGACGCATGTAGTTGTCTTGCTCACTGTTTATATAGAGTAACTATACAGATTGTTTTAATAGTAGAGTCATGGTCCTTGTTATTCACAGCCAGATGAATTACTGACAATACAAGTCACCACTGTCATGTTTATAAGACAGAATCCTCACTGTTATTTAGATAGAGGTAGGCATTTACTATATACAAATCTTATGTTAGTATGAGATAGTCAGGTAATTTAAATGGGAGTGGGTCTGAAGAAGCCATATGGCAATAAAAATGATGATGATGATAAAATTCAGCTGAGGACTTCTCAAGTGTGGCTATCTTAAAGTTTCCACCACAGGATTGTTGACACCTCTCCTTACCTTCTCCCTCCCTGAAGTCATTCTTGCTTTAGTACATGTGGGTACTAAGCCAACTCCCTCAGTGAATTAGGACAGTTTAACCTGCTATTAGGGAGGTGTGTTCTGGCAAACACCATCAGGCAGTTAGAAAAACTTAGCATGCATTTAGAGCCAGAAATATAAACCTCACAGATAAATGAAGCTTCTTCAAGTAGCAACACAATTGTTTTGCTTAGATGATCTCTGGTATAACCCCTTGTAACAGGTTGGCATTAATAGTAACCTCAGAATTAATTCTCAGAGTGTCTACAGTTTGAGGAAGTCCAGGCTTTTCATTAGTTAGCTTGGGAAATAAACACGCGTGTTTAACAGCCCATTTATTTAAATGGGGCAAAAACCAAACTGAAAAACCAGGTTAAGGAAGCATTGAACTGAGATGTAAAAGGTGCACATATTTATTTACAACACTTTGTGAATTAATGCTAATTCAAAGCGCATTGAAGGATATAATTTTTGATGCAATCTTCCAGTCACTCAGGGATGCATTTTATACCCTGACATGCTGGATAGTTTAACCATTGGTTTCTGATAACTACTGTAGTTTGGAGCTATTTTTCAGTCCTGAGAATGTGAAGACATCTCTGTGGCAGTAAGTCCATAGTTCATGCTGGGGAACCACACCAGTTCATAGATTTATAGAAAATTAGGGTTGGAAGGGACCTCAGGAGGTCATCTAATCCAACCCCCGGCTCAAAGCAGGACCATCCCCAACTAGATCATTCCTTCCAAGGCTTTGTCTACCTGGGTCTTAAAAACTTCCAAGGATGGAGATTCCACAACCAGTTGTCTTGCCAAAGGACCTTTTGCAATTACAAGAGACAGGGCTGATTTACCACTTAAGCTCCCCTAAACAAGCGTTTAAGTCCATCCTTATTCAAGAGGGCACTCCAGCCTACTTTTTATGTGTACTCTGTAATAGGAAAACTTTTCCCTAGAAAATAATGAAAACACCTTCCTGAAAGCTTTTTTACCAAACTTTGTTCAGTTTCCAGAAATAAAAACCTGCTTGTTTGTAAGGGAGGTACAGTTGGTGACTTCTCTACAGGACGAGTATCAAATAGATTCCTGGTTGCTTAGCTGTATAACATTTAAAGAAATGACAGAATATGAACAGTGATTTTCTTCCATCAAGCAGTGTAACTAAATTTCATAGACATTAGGGCTGGAAGGGACCTCGGAAGATCAAGTCCAGCCCCCTGCCTGAAGGGCAGAAAGTCAGCTGGGGTCATAGGATCCCAGCAAGATAAGCATCCAATTTACTCTTGAAGGTGTTCAATG
>NW_017729032.1:220567517-220570156 GCF_001723915.1 Gavialis gangeticus
CAGGCTATTCCAGACCTTGGGGGCTTGGACAGTAAAGAAATTTTTCCTTATGTCCAGCCTGAAATGGTCTTGCAGTAGTTTATAACCGCTTGACCTTGTCATCCCTTGCGGCGTTCTGGTGAACAAACGTTCCCCCAGATACTGGTGGTCACCCCGATAAACTTATAAGTGGCCATAACTAGGGCAAGGAAAGCGGAGTACCAGTCCCAGGCACTGATTAGGAGGGGCACCAGCATCACCTCTGGGAGTATTTGCCAAGGCAGGGGAAGTCCTGCACTGTACTGCCTGGCCATAGGAGCTGGGCAGGGCAGCACCATACTAAGCAGTGTATCTGGGACAGCAGGGAAGCAGAGTGAGTAGAATAGTACCCCCTGCCTCTGGGATTGTTTGCCAGAGCAGGTAGAGCCCTGCATGTAATATGCATGTATTGTAGAGGAGGGTGCGAAGTGCTGGGGCCGGGGGGGAAGGAGGGAGTGAATGGAGCTCCAGGCTTAATGTAGCCATTGCTTGCCCCTTGCTGCTGTTATGAATCTCCAGAACAGCTCCATACCCTAGAATTTAGGGGGGCAGACCCTGCTAGGGTCTGCCCCCCATTTGGCCTCCTCCCAAATTCCGGTCCCTCTGAGCCCTGCAGGCCATATGACATAGCTTTGTGGGCTAGATCTGGCCTGAGCTGGATATGACACCCCTGAGAGAACCTTTCTAAAACCAGCTAAACTTATACCCACATCTCCTCTCGCTCCTTAGCTGACTGTGGAGAAGGGGATAGGGGGAGAAACCCCTGTCACATAACTTAGATAAAGTGGAGAACATCAGCAGGAAGCAGGGCCCTGTGCAGTACTTCTGGAATCATTGCTTCATCTGGATTGGCAGTCAGTGAGCCTAGGAAGGTACTTCTGGCTCAGGAGAGAGTTTCAAGGAAGAAGAGATGCTGTGGAGACTCTCTTCCCAGGAATTGCATGTGGCCAGTGACAGTGGAGTAGAGCTGTCTGCCTGAGGGGCCTTAGGGCTGTTAGTGAGGACCAGTGTAAATAATGGATGCCATCACTGGTGTCAGCCCAGAGCTGTGGGACAAGCAGGAAAAAGGGATTAACTTTTTATCCTCCCTTCTACCAGTTCTAGAATACCATCCAATAACAAGGAAGTGGCTAGACTAAGGTGTAGGGGAGGTGGAGACCCATGAAGAGAGTGGGGTTGCAGACTTAGAGTGTTACTTGAAGGGGAATTAACTCCCAACCAAAATAAAATGAAGTCATAGCGGGCGAGAGGGAAACTACCCTGAGTTACACTTTATAGGTCCTTACCCTGTTGTCACTTGGTGGAAGGGCGAATGTCTGAAAGAGACATAGGCCATATAACATCTACCAGCAATACTGACCAACGCTTCTTCATAGTTACAGTAGAGCAAGCCTACTGACTTTACTAGAATCATACAAGTGTAGTTAAGAAGTAAATTTGGTCAGTCCTACATTCTGCAGGGTTATATTGGCATCCTTTCTACACTATGCTTTGTTCTGTTATAAAGTTTTTCATGCTGTTAAGGCTGCAAGGTATGCATTTTAAACAAGATTGCCTCTACATTACATTACATTACTTACATATATTGGTCCAGATTCTCAGCAGATGTAAATAGTTATGCTAATTTACCTCAGCTCTGAAGATCTGGCCCTTTTGGTTTTCAGGAACTTTTCTAGCTACTATTGTATGTCTTTAAGAAATTTAGATGGATGTCTCAGTCACTTACACACTTTTTTTTTTAACTTAATTCTCATGGGAAAAAGAACTCTACCTGAGGGTACAAATCCCATTTCTTTTACTTTACCCTCTGAATGTTAGTGCTTTCTGTAATGAATTGGGCAGGAAACTCTACCCTTTCCTCTTACTGACTCATGATGCAATGCACTCACAGATTATGAGCGCAATTTAAGCAAAATACAAGTCAGCAACAAGCAAGGTTTTGCCTGATTTGTCACATCCACCTCAATAGAAACATTACACTACTTCACTTGTGTTAAAATTAGAACACAGAAAGCTGGTTACAGGAAACCTTGTCCCAATTTCAATACATGTGATTTTTATGTGTGCTATTTAGTAACTTTTGTCTTGTTTACCTACAGATGTCACTGTCTCAAATAAGGAGTGTGAGCTACCCATTAACATCACACAAGGAAGTTATTTAAAACTACAGAGCAACAGGCTAAAGAACAATAATTTTAACACTCTAAGGGCACGTCCACATATGCAGGCACGTGCACTTGCAGCAGCTCAAATAGAAGTGGTGCAAATTTGAGCCAGGGCTTTTTGCCTCGGCACACATGCCTGGACATGCACTTTGGTGTGGGGCAAATTGTGCTACTTGGGACAAAATAACCCTGCCTGGCTTCTTCTGGATCTGCAGCTAGGGGGAGCTAGAGCCTGGGGCCAGCACCTGTGCTGGCCCCAGCTGCATTAAAAACCTGTCCTGTGCTTGCCCCAGCAGGGCTACTGACTCTCAGGAGCTTCTGAGAGGAAGTTGGCCATACCCCTTTCTTTCCTAGTCTGCTGCTGCAAGCTTGATCTCAGGAGCTTTTGGGGAGATGATGGCCAGGCCCCTTCCTGCCTCTGGCTACTGCTAGCTGCTGGCTTGTTCTCAGAGTTTT
>NW_017729032.1:220575156-220575460 GCF_001723915.1 Gavialis gangeticus
GCAGGGCAAGAATCTTCTGGGGCTGGGGCAGAGGCCCCCACAGAGCTTTCTGCAGCCCACTATGGGGGTAGATCCCAGCCAAGCCCCCAAGGGGATGCAGGCCCCTGCAGCCCCCACCCCAGAGGCAGAGTTTGACCAACCTCAAGGGGTAGAGAAGACTGTAACCTCAGTTGCTGGGGCAGGCAGGACTCCAGCAGGGAGCCAACAGGGCCAGGGGGTTTCCCCTGGCCAGGCCTACCCTGGAGGGGCTCCTAAGCCCCCTCCCCCATCATCAGGGACCAAGGGCAAGGGCAGTGGGAAGGGG
>NW_017729032.1:220580460-220586445 GCF_001723915.1 Gavialis gangeticus
CTCCCCTCGGGGGGGCTTCTTGGCTGCATGACACTGCCCCTTCCCTTGGGGAGGTGCCCACCATAGCCCAGTACCTCACCCCAGCTTTTTCACCCCTGTTCCGGCCTGCTGCCTAGCCCATTGCCAAGTCGTGGTTGTGGGACAGCCTGGGGAAGGAGTCTGCGCTGCCTGTGGGCCCCTCCACCATCAATGCTGGAGCCTCAAGGTGCCTACCCCAGCTGCCTTGGCAGGCCACTCCTGCCTTCACCTCCACTTTCATCTGAAGCACACCCTGAGTGGCTGAACTGAATGTCTACTGCCACCACTGCTGCTGTTGCTGCTACTGCTGCTGTCTGTTCTGCTGCTGCCACCTCTCGGGACAAAAGGAGATTCTCTGCTGTACCACCTTGCACCACTCAACACCACACCTGCACTGGATTACTCCCTGACTGACTGATTGCTTCTGCACTTCCCCAAAGCTGCCTCACTGCATTTGATCCTGCTTTATTTTCCTGCCTATTGCTCTGCTGCTGAGTGCCTGACTGGAGGCCTGAGGGGCTCCTGGACTGATCTTCTACAAACAAATCCCCTCCACCCCTCCAGCCATCTTTCACATCTGCCTCAGTAGCGTTCCCTGTGTGTTTTTTGCCCTTGTGTGGTAAGTCCTCTGGTCCACTCCCCCTGCCCTGGTGTTTGTTGTGTGGCTGAGTAACCCAGCTTGAGTCTCCCTAGCCCTTGTGTGTATGTGTGTGTCCCACATTCCCCAAGCATAGCCCTCCTGGGCTTTTTCCTGTGGGACTCAGTGAGCTTCAGCCTCCTTCCCTGCACACCACTTCCTCCACAACCCCAGCCTGCCCCTATTAAATTCACCAGCCCCACTGTATATTTTGGTTTTCCTTATTATTTTTCCCTCTCTCATGTGAAGCAATGGCAGGGCAAGAATCTTCTGGGGCTGGGGCAGAGGCCCCCACAGAGCTTTCTGCAGCCCACTATGGGGGTAGATCCCAGCCAAGCCCCCAAGGGGATGCAGGCCCCTGCAGCCCCCACCCCAGAGGCAGAGTTTGACCAACCTCAAGGGGTAGAGAAGACTGTAACCTCAGTTGCTGGGGCAGGCAGGACTCCAGCAGGGAGCCAACAGGGCCAGGGGGTTTCCCCTGGCCAGGCCTACCCTGGAGGGGCTCCTAAGCCCCCTCCCCCATCATCAGGGACCAAGGGCAAGGGCAGTGGGAAGGGGTCCTCTTCATCCTCCTCCACAGTAGGGGTGGGGAGGGCAAGGGCCCCATCCCCAAGTCTAGACCACCAGAACCTGAGGGGACCAGGTGTGCTACACCAGCTAGCACACCCACTCAGCCTGTCTCTGGCCCCAGTCCCACCAATGTTGCCTCCCACTGGGGGAACCACTTCTATGTACAGGCAGCTGCAGGGTGACCTGAAGCCATGGGGCCTGGACCTTCCACCAATGACCCTTCCAGCTCAGGTGGTGGGGCCCCCTTTCTAGCACTTATCTGCAAGCATGTGGTGAAGTGCCAACTACCCAAGTGGGAGAACCTGCACTTTGAGACCTGGGTGCAGGCCCTGGCTTGGGAAGTGGGGGGCCCCCAAGACCATGCCAGCCTCCTGCTTTCATGGCAAGGGGGTCTTCTTTTCTTGCCTTGGAGGCTGCCACACAAAAGGTGGAGAAGGGACTCATGGTAGATGGCAAATATGTCCCTCTTGGTCCCCCAGAAGAGCTTGGAACCATGGTGGTCCTCAGCTCTGTCCTCCCTATATCCCTAATTGGGCCCTGCTCCCCCAGCTCCAAACCATGGGGAGAGTTATCTATCCAGTGGTGACCCTTTCGCTGGGGTGCTGAGACCATAGCCTCTGCCACATGCGTTCTTTCTGTCACCAGGTTATGATCCAGCTGGCAGTGGGAATGTGGATGGAGGCTGAGGAGTGCTTCATGATTCTTTTTCAGGGGGCCCTAGTGAGGGTTTTCTATACATTGGGGCACCTGTGGTGCTTCCAGTGCCACACTTTGGGGCACTTGTGTCACAAGTGCCCCATGGGCCAGGAGGAGAGGGCATCCGCAGGTCCCACTGGTGAGACAGGTGCCTGTGCCACCAATACCCCTCCCCCTTCAGGTCCCCCTGGCACCCCAGTTGCATCATCCAGCCACCCTGTGAGCTCAGGGGACACCACCCCCAAACCAAGTTTGGTGGGGTCCCAGGGAGGGCAGCAATGGTTAAGGGGAGAGAGGGTGTGGCCCCCGCCCTTGCCCCTAGTCATGCTTCTGTGGCAGCTGCCCCACCCACCCAACCTTCTCCTACTGTAGCCTGTCCACCAGTTCTGTTTTTTCATTGGTTGTCCTGAGAATTTATTTGTTCCATTCATCCATTAGCCCCCAGAAAAAGGGGCTACTAGTTAGCCAGGTGGGCCTTGCCCATGGTAATCAGATGGACAAATAGACAGGAGCTTTTGAGGTCCAGCCAGTTGGTGTCTGGGGACTGCTTGTGCCAGCTGGACTGCTGCAGCAGCATCCCAAGTCCATTTTTTTTAAATACCCCAAAATCCATGTTCTTCCACAATTAGAACAAAAGTCCACTCCACTCCCCCCCTCCACACAGATCAGTTGGGCAAAGCTTTATTGATATATTTACAATGTTAAAGATATTTGGAAGCTTACCAGTGTCTCTATCATCATGATAAAATAATTCTAAATATCTACATGTATTGATGTGTGCTCTTGGTTTTTTTTCTCAGGGATGCAGGGATGTGGGTTTTGCAGGAGGGGGGTGGGAAGGGGAGTGGGAGAAGGTGGATGGGTGTGTGGGTGGGTGTAGAGGGATGTGGGGGTTGCAGGTTGGTGTGTGGGTAGATGTGGGGAGATTGTGGGGGACCTTGTGGGAGGCTACTCGGGAGGAGTGGGTCCCCTGGCTCCCACAGGGTGCAACTCCCCCACACAGCACATGGACTTCAGAGCCATAGTCTCCCTCCCCGCCAGGATCTCAGCCACCCTGCAGGGCCAAAACATGCCCCCACAGGATCCCAGCCACCCTGTGCAGGGCCCACAACTTACCCCCTGCAGCAGCAGCGGGAGTGGGGCACTCTGAGCCTGCTGCTGCCAGCCCCCCTGCACTGCAGAGTGGCCTCAAGCAGCTTGGAGCTGACACTGCCTGTGCCACTCATCGGGGGTCAGCTCCACTTCTGGGGACTGTGTCATGCCAAGCTGGGTCCTGCAGGCACTGGGGACACTCGCACTGCTAGGCTGGGCCAGTTCCATGGCAGCAGGAACCAGTGCACAGGGGCAGCATGCCGAGCCAAGCTGGGTCCTGCCACCATGGAACCAGCTTGGCTTGGCAGCATGAGTAGGTCCTGCTTCTAGCAGCAGCACTGCTTGCCCTGCAGTGCCTGAGGGGAGGAGGTGCATGGTGGGACCCGGCCTGCTAGTCCAGCTTTGCACTGGAGCAGGATGCATGGCTCTGGAAGGCATGGCTCCTGTGCAAATGTACGCTAGCTGCATGGCCCAGGCCAGATTGGGCTGGATTGAGCCACACAGCTAGCATGCCTATGCATAGGAGCTGAGCGTCCAGCTCCGGTGCAAAGCTGGGCTAGTGAGCAATGCTGAGCTGAGCCGCTTCGGGTCCTGCCGCATGCCACTAGCTCTGCCACAGCTGCCATGTGCCACTAGCTCCGCCATGGCTGCTGTGTGCTGCCAGCTCTATGCTCCAGCCAATCACCACACCCCCTCTGCTCGCCACCCTGCAGCCCCACAGGGGCTGATATGCCCTTGGCCCTGCACACCCCTAGGGATGGCTCCGGGGCTGCCACATGCTTGCTCCCCACCCCAGCAGCCATGGCACTGGTGGCAGCAGGCAAGCGGGGCTGTGGCTCTGCTGCAGGCACAGTAGGCAGCGATGCAGCACTTTGTGACCCGGCCACCATAGATGCTGAATGTACCTGGCCTGGCCCATTCAAGACCATGCATTAGTGGGCTGGGCCAGGTCCATTCAGCATGTATGGAGCCGGGTCACACAGCACCGCATTGCCACTGGCTGCGCCTGCAGCAGAGCCACAGCCATGCTGCTACTGGTGCCACAGGGGTGGGGTGGGGGGGCAGGCATGTGGCAGACCCCACTCGAGTCCCTCCACCAACCCACCCACATATGGGACATCGCCCCCCTGCCACTTCCCACACCCCTGGTATCCTCCCACCACTCCTCATAGCCCCTGAAACCCCTCAACATCCACCTGCCAGTCCTCACACCCACCCATGCCCAGCCACACCCATAACTCCCCCCAGCCCACATCCCTAACTTACCTTTGACAGCACTAGGGGCAGCAGGAGCACCACAGAGATGCTCTGGCCAGAAGCTAGAGCGTCTCTCCTGGAAGACTGACTCCTGCATTGCCTCCAAGCATGATCCAGGACTGTGCCTTGCTCCACTGTTCTGTGGACTGTTTGTTTGTTTGTTTTTGACCCAGGGGTCTAATTTTGCCCCTGCACTGCAAACCTGCAGCATGGAAAACGTTTTTTTAAGACACTGGGCTTTGATGTGCTGTAAAACTCCACGTGAGAGTGCATGTGATGCATCCTAATAGTTTAACATAGGACTAAATGGTGATCTTATTGATTAGGAAAGTAGTACGACCAGGCAAGAGTCCTCTATGGAATTTTAGCTCCTTAAAGTAACCCTCATGCTGTGCAAATCCACTACTGCCTGAGTCACCTACTCACTGGTAAGGAGGCACACTGTATAGGAGCTAGGGGTCTATTTTAGTCTCTTCATGCTTTCCTTGCCCAGCCATGGTGGCATAATCAGTACAGCTGCAAAGCTGTTACTGTTTGCCGAGACTGAGTGCAAAATGAATGCTACTGCCCTTGGGTATGTATGTTGAAAGCCCACTGAGTTCTGCATATGCATGTGATACTAGAATGAGCTATTACATATTAAGAGTATATGTTGCCTTTCCCAAGAAAGGCTCAGGTAATAAAATGGTTCCAAACCAATGTGAAAAAGTTGGAAAAAACACCATAACATTTGCCCTTTTTCTCCTTTGTTTCTGCAGGCAGCTAGTTATAACCATTATTGGAGCAGCTCCCAAGGATTTAAACAGTGTTTTTTGGGGCCCATGAAGATATAGTCTGGTACCTATATCTTAAAAAAGGGCTGATACTCATTCCAAATTTGGTCAGCTGGGAGTGGTATTAGGCTCCATAGTTTTAAATCTTGGCTCCACTGTCAGTGAAAAAATTCCAATATCTGAAGGGGGTCAGATATTCAACCCACTTTATTTGTTTTCAATAACACAACAATTTTGTGTTGAGGCCCAGTTCCCAAGGAGAAGACATGCTTCCATTGGCCTCTGTACTTAGAAACAAATTGAAATTCTGAAGTTTTCCATGTTGTTAATGAGAATACATTTCACTTAAAATCAATATCTTGATTAATTCCAGATGTGCAAAAATGTTTTGATTTGGACAGAATAACTCAGCATTTCACTAAACAAGGTGGAGACCGCCTGCCACAGAGATGTGTGCACCTCTGAGAGTACCGAGAAATGGATCCAAACTAGTGTCTATTGCAGACCAATGATTAAAGCATCTAGCATGTCAGAGCATAAAATTTCTCCCTGAATAACTTGAACTTAATAATATTAATTATTATTAATAATAACTATTATTAGACATCCCCAGAATAAGTATCTTTCTTTTTTCCTTAGATATTTGGAAGCTGGATTTCTAAATATTGTTAATTGTAATCATATCATTATAGTGGCATTTTTTTGTTTTTCTAGTTTATCAAAAAGTATAAATAATTTACTTGATTTATTTTAAGTCTTTTCTTATACATTTCTAATACTAAAGCTTTGATTGGTTGGATCTTGCTTTTGCATATATATTCTTGCTAAATGTTCACCATAAATATCTTCGCTAAGGGCAGTGTCAGTACCTTTAATGTGCAAACATTTATGCTACAATAATTTAAGCTGAAAAGGCACTAGTATGTGATTAATGTACTTAGT
>NW_017729032.1:220591445-220594019 GCF_001723915.1 Gavialis gangeticus
TTGCTAAATGTTCACCATAAATATCTTCGCTAAGGGCAGTGTCAGTACCTTTAATGTGCAAACATTTATGCTACAATAATTTAAGCTGAAAAGGCACTAGTATGTGATTAATGTACTTAGTCTGAAATGTATCTATGAACTAAACATAAATTTCTAGAAAAACAAGAAAGAAGCCAAAAGTTATTTAATAATGAGCTTCTATTTAATTAAATGTTATAAACTGTAAAGAAGGAAGTTTATAAATTGCTACTGAAGCAATAGCATAGGATAATCTTCTGATTTAAAATTGCTGGTCTCCAGTTTATAAATAGCTTAGTTTAAATTACAAACATAGTGTAAGCTACTTTATCACAATGATGATAATCAATTCCAATGTTTAATGCTCAAGTATCTTGTAAAGCGATTGGAAGCATACACTAATAAATTTTATATTTACTTATTTTTTTGAAGAAGGGATGAACTTTGTTCAGGCTTTTTCAGGAAGACAATTTGTTTGGGGTGCAGTGGGGCCAAACTCGTACAGGAGAGCTATGTACGACACAAGAATTATATAGATCAGTGTCCTCCATAGTGTAACTTTGTTGACCTCAATAGGATGACCAAAGGGAAGGTTAATTCTTGTCCCTTTTTTAGGCATGCATTTTCCATCTGTACATATGGAATACGAATACAGTTGATCCCACGTATCTGGAAATAACTTAGCATCAGGCCTACATGCTGTTCTGAATTGCTTTCCTTCTGCACCACAAAGGGAGCTATGATGTTCGAAGGTCTTTCCATCCATTTTTTCCATCCATATTCCATTTGATCTTTTGTGTACATGGGGTGTGGAAGTGGATGAGGAGACAGTATGCTCTAATTCTCACGATGATCATCTTTTAACTTGAAAATGTAATTATCCCTATCTTTATATGTTGAAGCTGGATGGATAATGCATTTTAAGTTTTGATTTGAAAATACTGGAATGAAATGTTTTGGCTTATCTCATCCAAACTATTTCAATTTAGAAATATAAAAAAGGAGCATTTTAAGATTTTCTCTTGAAATTCCGCTTTTGGTGAATTGACTAGACACCAAGAAAAATTGCCAAGTACTGCCCAAAACTACCCTTGTCAGTCTGACAAACAGTTACCACTGATATTTATCATTGTTAGGACTGGCTTTGGCCCTCTTTTCTTCAAATGAATATTAAAGTTCAGAAAGAAAGCGTCAGCTAAAGTGGTGTTGCAGTATCGTATAGATCTTGCAAGCACAAAGGTGGAGTGATGCATCATAGTTTAGAATCTGCAAAGAAGACTTTAAAGCTCTGTGTGTGTGTGATGTATTTGATGGATAAGCTTTAGTTCTCTGCCTGTACCTTTTTATGTGTTTATGGATCAGGATTAGTGAGTTTTTGCTTTCAGCTGTAACTAAACATCTAGTCCATTTTAAAATTCAAGGCACATTAAATCATTCTGTTATTCCCACTATTTTGCATATCTTAGTTCACAGCATAAATCATCCCAGCAAAAACAGAGTCCACAAAGAAAATAGGAGGGTTTTAAAATTGTTTTAACCCCACCCCAGAAATATGTGTTATTTAAATCATTGGTTATAACTATTGCATTTGATGCTTTTTCCTTCTTTAGATCTTGGTTGTTTCTGTAATATGAAATAAGGGCATTTCAAAGGTTGGACATGCATCTCATACTTTGACTTTTTAGAAGGGCTTGATCCAAGCATAATGAATCAATCAACTATATCTCTTTTAATTAACTTGATGGCAAATGGTACAGCATAAACTCCGTTCTTTTAATGCAATGTAGAATGGCTATCTAAGGTTAACTTCTCCAGGAACTCAGTACTCATTCTTATAGTCACATTTTAAAAATGAACGCAACATGTTAGCTCTTTTGGAAATTTGGCTAGAAGCATTAGAATAGGATCTGAACTTTTCTTTAAAATCTTGTTTTCAAGATGGGAATGCAGAATACTTAAAAATCTGGCAGTAGGGGCTAGTGACGGGTCTAGTATCTAAAGACTTGACTGACTTGGAAAAAAATTGCACTCACTTCTGCCAGAGATCAATCTGGCTTTAAGTATTTTTAAATGTATTCACAATTGTAGCCCAACATCACTGCAGGTTTAATAATTCTGAGAACGTTTCTATTAACTTTGAAAAGCCTTTCATTATTTTAAAGGAGTTAACTTTGAAGTTTAAAACGATAAATTATTGCGACTAAAAGCAACTAAGGAGATTCTGATTTAAGATGCTTGTAGTGCTGATGATACTTACCAGATTATTCACATAAGTCCAGTCCTACAGTCCTTGTCAGAGTGAATGAAGATTGGGCCCTAGATCTTGTTTTTTAAAACAGGAAAAGATCTGATTGTAATTTTTCCCTCTTTTCTCTGAGTCAGATTGCAATACCATTATTCAGGCCATGTTGTTCCCTCTTCCATGTGAAATATACAGGACTATTTATTGTGTTGGATCATACTAAATATGAATAATGATATTGCAATTTAGCCCTCCTTCCTCCCCTCCTTTAATAAGATGGGACGGGCTCCACCTTTCCCCTAAAGGTAAGCGTG
>NW_017729032.1:220594030-220595634 GCF_001723915.1 Gavialis gangeticus
TCCCTTCCGACCCTAGAAACTATGAAACTATGAAATACATGCACAACTAAGTGGTAAGAAACCCATTAGTTGATTTCCAATATGAAGTGGGTATGTGCTGAACAATATAATGATCAACCACATTTAAAATGCAGTCTTTTTAATTTCTGTTGAATCTAGGTTTGAAATGAATACCATCTAACCAATAGCCCAGTAGTGAGTAGTTATAGTGACTGTTCCTACATACTTAAATTGAGGATGAATAAATTAAAAGGAACCTGTATGGTTCAGGTCTATTGTCTTTTTCCAGTCTATCCCTCAGACATTATTGCTCGCTATCACAAAGGATGCACTGCAAACTAAAGCTGGATCCCAGGGTGGGATGACTGGATCATGCATGCCAATGTAAAGTAAGTGAAAGGTTTAATGTATGTTGATAATCAAGTATTAGGGAAGATCCTGTTAAACTGAGATACACAATGCTTGGTTAGGTGGAGACAACCTGTGCATTCTTTTATGTTCAAGGCTAGCATTAGACAAATAGGCCTAAGATTAGCTGAGGACAAAAGCAAGCTTTTCCATAAATCAAATGGTGGAAACTGATCATAAGATCATAAGAATTTCCTTTTAGTGGATCAGACCATAGGTCCATCTTGCCCAGCAACCTGTGTCACAGTGGAAAAAAGTGGATGCTGAAAGAGAGAATGAACTGGGTATGAGCTGTATTTTTTCCCCCTAGTGTTTTTCTTACTTGCAGCCTCCAGCTTTTAAGGTCTAGGAAATTAGGGATACAGCTTCTGAATCATAATTCCCATACTCAACTGCTGCTGATGCTTCTTTCCTCTAAGAAACTGTCTAATTCCTTTTTGAATCTGGTTAAACTGTCAGTTTCTGGTGGCAATGAGTTCCACACTTCAATTGCATGCTGTGTGAAAAAGAATTTCCTTTTGTTAGTTTCAAACTTACTACCTACTAGTTTCATTCTGTGACCCTTAGTTCTTGTACTTGAGTAAATAATAAATCCCTATTTACTTTGTCTTGCCCATTTAGTATTTTGTAAACCCTAATCATGTTCCCCCTCAAGTGGGGGAAACTCTTTAGTTTCACTTTGTATAGAAGCCCCTCAATACTGCTAGTCATCTTTGTTGTACCTTCTCTAGTTTTATTCTGTATCCTTCTTGAGGTGTGGGGACCAGAACCCGGCACAGTATTCAAGGTGTGGATGCACCATGGATTTATGAACATGTCATTTTATGAACACGTCAGACAGCACTGGTCCCAACACAGATCTCTGGGGGACCCTACTGTTTACTTCTTTCCATTCTGAAAACTTACCATTTATGTTCACTCTGTGCTTTCTTTTTTGGAACCAATTTGTAACCTATAAGTGGATGTTCCCTGTAATCCCACACTACCTAACTTAGTTAAGAACCTTTGATGGGGAACCTTGTCAAAGCCTTTTTGGAAGTCCAAATATAATTTTTCAACTGGATCATCCTGATCCACCTGCTTATTGATACCTTCAGAGACTGGTCGGTAGGTTGCTGAGGCATGATTTCCCTTTGACAGAGCCAAGTTGTTTCCTTTCAGGAAGTCATGTTCATTCATGTGCTGAAAAATTCTTT
>NW_017729032.1:220600634-220613015 GCF_001723915.1 Gavialis gangeticus
TTTTTCAACTGGATCATCCTGATCCACCTGCTTATTGATACCTTCAGAGACTGGTCGGTAGGTTGCTGAGGCATGATTTCCCTTTGACAGAGCCAAGTTGTTTCCTTTCAGGAAGTCATGTTCATTCATGTGCTGAAAAATTCTTTTTTAAAATTATTGTTTCTACCAGTTTTCCAAGAACAGAAGTTATGCTCACTGACCTGTATGTCCCTGCCTCCCATCTAGAGCCCTTTTAAAACACTGGCAACCTTTCAGTCCTCTGGTATTGAGGATGTTTTTTGTGATAGGTGGCATACTATGGTTAGGAGTTCAGGAACTTCTTATCTAAGCTCTTTCAGGACCCTAGGGTGAATGGCATCAGGTCCTGCTGATTTGCTACTGTTAAGTTTATCAATTTCTTCTATGACCTGATCTATTGAAACCTCAATTTGGATCAGCTTCATGGACTTGATCCTTGGAAGGAGTGGATCTGATGACGGAATCTCACTAACATCTTTCTCAGTGAATATAGATGGCAAGGAATACATTTAGTTTCTTGGCAATGGCCCCGCCATCCTTTAGCACCCTTTTTACACCTATCATCCAAAGGCCCAAATGACTCCCTGGCAGGTCTTCAACTTCTAATGTACTTACATTTTTATTGTTACCTTTTGTGTCTCTAGGAAGTTTCCCCTCAAATTCTCTCTTAGCGTGTCTTACTACAGTTTTACATTTGATTTGCCAGAGGTTTTGCTCTTTTTTTATTTTCCTCATTTGATTTTGACTTTTACTTTTTGAAAGAATTCTTTTTTCTGTTTGTTTCCTCTGCAACACTGTTGTTAAACTGTGCTGGATTTCTTTGGGTCTGCTTTCTATTGTTATAATTCTCTTTCCATCTGAAAAAGAATGGGAACCAAGAGTTCAAATTCATGGTCTTGGAAAAATCAAGAAAGGATATCAGTGAATTATAGCAAGGAATAGCTGAACGCATGCTCAAAGGAGGCCATAGATGTGTCTCAAGAGAAGCTGTGTATTTGGAGCAAAATGCAAAGGTAGAGTCACAGGAAATGAGCCAAAGCCCTGAGAAAGAGATGTGTATAATAGATAGCAAACCGAATAAGGCAAAAAAGAACATATGCTGCAAGGGCATGAGAGCAGTAAATCAGAGTTATTGAACAAGTGCGATACATACACTTGGTAAACCCTGAGAGTTTCTGGCCATTAGTCATGGCAGGGAGTAGTTTCTCCATGTTTCAGTCTCCAGCACCTAGAGTAGATTGTCGGGCTGAAGATTTGACCCTGGGTCTTCATTTAAGTTTCTACAGATGATTATTTTGTTGATATCTGTTAAAAAATATATCTGAATATAAATTAGTGAAAGAAGTTTCTAAATAAAGGTAATGGAGTCATTGTCTTTTGTGCAAATCTGCATAGCACAATTTAGATTTGTCCCTGCTGGGGCCCTTTTAACCATCATCAGTACTGTTAAAGTCTTAGAAAAAGGCAGAATTGAAAGTATGTCAGTGTAAACCAATGATGAGCACTACCAACACATTCTGGGAAAGTTCAGGTCAGTTGAATGGTTGGTTGGCAAATAAAGTGAAGCCACTGTATGAAACTACTGATTTATGTATGAGGTTAGAAATGAGAAAAGACCATATTTTTTTTTAATTCTGGAGCACTGGGACATATTCCCAAACCCAATCTAAACATTTCCTGGCCCAGTCATTTCTACTAGGAAGAGTCAATCATGAGAAAATCATGAAATGAATGCATAGTCACCTAGATGTCTTTTTAGTAGGCTGAGTTTTGTATGAGTCTTGGGCATGAGCAGACCTGGTTTTAGGTTTATTAGTACTGTAGCTGAAAATACTTAACTACACCTTCTTCTTCCAGGTCCTTAAAGAAAGGAATGAAAGGGAAGAGGATCAAATAAATCCTTTAAAAGCACTTTTGCCCACAAAGCAGCAGGAAGGAACATGAAATAGAAAACAAAATTATCACTTCATTGGTGAAGGGACTTTTCTCTTTTTCTAATTTTTATTTAATTTCTCTTCTCTCTCGAACTACCTTTTCTTCCTTCTTCCTCATTCACTTGGAGACTTTCATACTTTTTCTCCTTTCTGCCCCAATTTCCATTGCCTTTTCTGCTTTTCCTCCCCATTCCTAGATTCTTTTCTGTTTCTCTGGCCAGGGACAGACATTACTCATAAACCAGTTCAAGTGATCAAAAACTGGTTTAAACTTGTAACAGAACAGATATTCAGTGCACATAAACCATTTTCAAAATGGCTGAAACCAGTTTGCGATAAACATGGTTGATTGTAGTATCAGACTTAACTGATTTGGCTTGAACCAGTTTATGCTAAGTCTGTCCCAGACCCTTTCCTGGTTTGAGTTAAATCACAGACCCCCAGCATCCCGGCATGCTCTCTGGGTGGGTGGGGCTCTCTGCTCTAGCCCACCCAAACTGCCCCTGCCCCTCAGCAAGGGCAGGCAGGGGTGGAGTTCTGGCCAGAGAGAGGTTTAATTCCCCCCTCCCTGTGCCACCAGCAGGGACCAGAGCCGGGTCTGCCCAGCACTCCCCCCTGGCTCCCTGCCCAGAATAGGCCCCTGGCTGTCCCCTCCCGCAGAGGCTAGAGGGAGGAGGAATAACCCTATCCCTGCCTGGCTGTGCCTCCTCCCTGCTGCTGCAGCAGGAGACGTCAGGGCCCTCATTGGGGGCAGCAGACCCTGTCATACTGCAGGGGAGAGTAAGCCCCTTCCTGGTGAGGTGCGGCAGTGTTGGGCCAGCAGAGCTGTGGCTGGCTGTACACAGCAGTGCCGGGGTCCTGAGTAGGCCAGAGCCTTGCAAACCCACCGCAGCGCTCTACAGCACAGCCCCTGCTGGGAAGGGGCTCATACTCTTAGAAGTTGACAGGCTGCTTCCTGTCATGGTTACTCACCGGTTGTTGCTCCAGCTGCTGGTTGGGGCTGGGCCTGGCCTCTGCCACTTTTCTGTGCTTGAGGCACCGGAGCATGGTTTGCCCAGCCAGGCTGCAGCCACCACTGCTCTGTGCTGGGGCCAGTGGCTGAATAAGCCCCCTCTGACTGGGAAGGAGCTGGCCCTGAGCTCGGAACAGCAGGGGCTACAGCCCAGTTCAGCAAACCTACTGCCATGTGAGCAGCATCTCCCTGCTGGGGACAAGACCCTCCCAGCTGGAGGGGGCTTATTCAATTGCTGGCCTGGCAGCGGGGTTTGCCAGGCTGGGATTGCAGCTGCTGCCACTCTGTGCTCAGGGCCAGTGCCCTCCTGGCTGGAGGGGGCTTATTCAGTCACTGACCCTAGTACAGAGCAGCGGTGGTTGCAGCCTGGCCATGCAAACCATGCTCCTGGACTGAGTTCTGCCTGTAGGTTCAATCATGTGCACAGACTTTGCAGTTGTACTTACATGGATCCTACTTCAACTACTTTCTTTCCCATCATCCCAACAAAACAAAACAAAACAAACTTTAGAACCAGAATCTTTTCTACCTGGTTTATTTCCAACTGTCCCACAGCATTACAGGTCCCTAGGGAGGGACCTGTGAAATGTCAGTGATACTATCTTAGATAATTCTAAGGTCTCCATCATCTTGATGTCTTTGAGCTCTGTTCTTTTTGGTACTAGAAAGAAAGAAATCATAGAAAGAAAGAAAGACCAGAAGGGACATGCAACATCATCAAGTCCAGTCCCCTGCCATGGGCAGGAGGTAATTGGGCTCAAATGAGCTCAATGAGGTTCTTGTCTTGAACACTGCCAGGGATGGAGACTGCACCACCTTTGTTGAAGGTGTGTTCCAGATTCTAGTTACCCGTACAGAGAATAAGTTTTTCTGTATGCCTAGCCTAAACTTTTCCTTGATTAGCTCATGCCCATTGGTCCTCATACTCCAAGGGTATTATTTACCCTTTCCCCCAATAAGTAATGTGTCATTCTCCATAAACAGTTGAGCCTTCTATGCCCCAGGATACTTTGGGCCACCTTGCATAGTTACAGGCAGCTTCTTCATGGGAGGAAAGGCATACTGTGATGTTTCACTTGATTGCCTTATGTATGGCTTCCTGCAGTCTAGCTTGACTCTCGCTTGCCATGTCTTCATTAATTTTTATGTTATTAGTTGGGAGGTATTATTACTATAGTAGGACACTGGCAATCTATCAAGGTTCCTTTCAGTGGTACCCAGTCTATGGCTCATACAACCGATGCCCCAGGTCTTATGGCATCAATTGAATCTTAGTCTTATTGGAGTTGAGCAATTCTCTTTATTATCCTTTTTTCTTTTAAGTTCACAACTATTTACAAGGTATCAAGGCTATTTCCAACTGTTGTGTTTTTTTTCTTCTAATTGTCTTTTGTAAACAATTTTTATGAAATTTCTCCTTTGTTACAGTACAACAGTATGAATAAACTATGGAACAATTTCTTTAACAATATAGCAGATTTTACTTCCAGTTTCTTTCTTTCTTTTTTTGTAATATTTTTCTCTTGTTTGAGCAACTCCTGCATTTTCTGTTAGGGTGGAGAAGTAGCCTCAACTCTGGCTCTCTCTCCATCTTCCCCTCAAGCACCCTTTTATACCTGTATGTCCCCGTCAAAGTAAAACAAACCAAAAACAAATCAGAGTACCTCAGCTTGTTTTTTTTTTCTTTCTGAGGAGCATCCGTGGATCCCTCTTTCTCACAGCTTCTCTCTGCTGCTGTACCTCTCTCTTTGTTTGCGTGTAGTTGGGGAGTCAATTTACTGACTCCAGAGGCTCCCAGCCTCCTTCTCCTGTTGTGCCTTCTCTGGCATGCAGGACCAATCCCAGTGATCTCTCCACCCCAGCTGTCTTCTTCCAGCTTTCACCTCTGTACCACACTGCCCTGCCCCTGGGCTTTTTTATCTGCAGGGAACAGCTGCTTCTGAAGTGCCGTTTTCCCCGCTCGATCTCCTTTCCTGTTTTTTCAATTTGGTTCTTTGTTAGTACTTCTTCACACGTACCATTGACAACTCCTGAAGTGTGTCACTGAGCTCTAAAGCTTCATGTGCCTATGATGAGTGTATTTGAGGGACACATGGAATGTTTGTGAAATAAAGCATTTTTCATCTAGTACTGCTTATTCATTTGCTTTTTGCACTAGAAATAGAAACTGTATTCCAAAGTAGATGTTTCAGAATCTGATTTTAGGCATTTCTCAAAAGTCAGAATGGAAAAACAACTTTACTTGGAGATAAACTAATATTATTATATTTGCATCAGTGGAAATAACACCCAATTGACTTGAAATTTACCTATACCATAGCATAGCTGATATCCATTTTACATTAGCTGCAGTCTGCTTCCTGTGTTAAAAAAGGAAAAAAGTATGTTGGTGTTATGTATCTGAGCAAGGGTAGGTAGAAGACACTGTTTCCATAGTGGGTATTTTTCTGTGTTATACCTATTATGTTGAAATATACTGATCTCATTTGCTCTGAACTAAATTCATTTGGAATTATCACCTAAACAGTTAAACAGACTTTATTTTGGCAGTAGAGGTTTCTATTCAGAGAAAGAAGGATCCCAAATAAAGCCCAGCATGTAATAATTCTAACAACTATTTTTAGAAATCCTAACCTTTCTAATCTATAAAACAGATTTTCAGCAACAATTTTTCTTTTTATTCATATTGCACATACATTTTCTACAGAAATGTTTTCCCTTTTAAAAAAAAAGATATAAAATTACTTTGTTGTCCCAAACTGACAATATCGGTGATGAAAACAAACTGTTATGTATTGTTGTCTGCCAAAGCAAAATGTAAATATACCTTGGCCATACTGTGCCTAATCTACAGACTGCAAGACATAAATAATGAGACAGTGGACACATTTCTAAAGGCTTAAGATTCTTTCAAGACTTGGGTTCAAGTTTCCTTTTATATTGATTTATAAATGGTCTTTGGGAGCCACATCCCTCTTACTTTGACTCTGTGTGAAATTCATCACCGTGCTATTCACTGTATCTTACTGTACTACAGTATTTATCTCCCATTTAAGCCTTCTCAGTAAGTGAGTAAACCTTTTCTGGGTCTGCTGGCTTTTATCCAGCTGGAACTGGCTTCTGAAGTTTGGCTGGTTTGTCAACTCAAGTGACCCCCTCCCCCCACACCAAAAGAGACAGAAACCATTTGTCTTTCCCTTTCAACATAAATGGCATAGACAAGTAACTATAATTCTATACTTTGGTAGTTTCATCACCATACCTCAGTGACTTGATGTACAACTGCATAACAGAAGTTTTTGTGCAATGTGACTAATATCATTGACAAGTATGTAAATTTAAATGCATGTGTACACCCTTTTGGATTAGGGTATGTCTTTTAGCATATATTTTGACAATTAATATATTTAATTGGCATATGTTTATGAATGAAATTAATCATGAAATGGACTGCTTCACCACTTCACCTTGGGCTATGATCCAAAGCTATGGAATTTAATGGGAGTCATTCCATTGACTTCAGTCAGCTTTGAATTGGGCCCTATTTGCACTGTATTCTATTAGATTAGTAATGCATATGGAATTTTAGTAAACTGTAAAATCAGATAATTAAGTCATGGTCTCCGTGCTACAGTACTTACATGCTGTGACATGTGAGAAGGGCCAGAATGAATCTTCTTGGGAACTATTTTTGACAAATATTTATTACATGGATGGTGGTTACAGGTTTCTGGACTTGATGAACCAAGAAGTCATTTCCATTCCTATGTTCCTAAACTGAATTAATATACAAGAGATACTATGATTGCAGATAGCATAGCATGTCTTCTTTACAGTTAAGTACAGACATTCAGGGACATTAAGGGGAGGTTGAATCAATTCAAAATGGCTGCCTGATATCAAGTAAGTCAGTATGGGGGAGGCTAGCTGGGGGCCAGGGTGTCCAGCAGGCTGGAAGGGATTTGGGGAGTCCTCCAGAGGATGGGAGACAGGTGGAACCCCTTGGTGGGGCAGGTGAAACCCCATGGGTGAGCTATGGGGGGCAGGCATGACCCACAGAGGTGGGGGGGAGGCATGACCCATGGGTGGGGGGAGGGACAGGTGTAACTGATGGGTGAGGTGGAGGGGTGGGGTCCGCCCCAGTGAATCTATACCCCCATCTCTCCTGCCTCTCCCCTCACTGGAACTTACTTGCTCAGCTCTGGCAGTAGCAAATACTGAAAAAAGCAGCTGCACCCTAAGTGCTTGTGGGATGGGGGTTGAGAGGGCTGGCTGGGGGTGGGGAGAAGAAATCAGGGGGGAATAGACCAGTGTGTGGGAAGAGGGGAGTAAAAAAAGCAGTCTTGGGCTCAGGCCAGTGGATGGATTTTCCTAAACCCAGGGCTGAGCAGGGGAAGTGGATAGAAGTTCCATGCACCAGTTTGAACCAAATCAAACGAGTCTGATACTACTACATAGATCCAGGTTTATCTTAAACTGGGTTCTGCAATGTTTAAAACTGGTTTGTATATATGGAACTTCTGTACAGTTACAGGTTTAGACTGAGACCAGGTCAGTAAGTGTAAGATTGGCACCAGGACAAGGTAAGTTTAAAACGGGCAGCCATTTTGAACTCAATTTAACTTCCCCAAATGTCTGTACTTAGGGTAAATTGCTCTAAAACATATTTTCTATATAGCTGGACCAGGCTTTGTCATACTTGAAGGTCTTTTATTCCATTGATTCTTTTTTTTTGAACTTTTGTTCACATTACAATTTATAATAAGATGAAACAAAAAAAATAATTTGAATGAAAAATCAAAACATTATACTCTGACAAAATCAAAATGAGAAGAAGAATGTTTCATTTTTTTTAAAATCTTTTTTTTAAAAATACTTTCCCACAGAATACCTCTTGTCAAGGAGTGGGCATTTTGTAACAGAAAATGTTCTACAGGGAAAATTTTTACTAGATCTACAAATAATATTTGGTCCAAATTTTAAAAAGTGCATGACTTTCACGTACTTCAGTTTTCAGGTGTCCAACTCAGGAAACCTAATTTATCTCAAGCTGGGATCCATTAAAATGCAGGCAACCACAACTAGTTGACATGTTTGTCTTAACTGACTTATCAAAAATCATCCTCTTGTTTGAAATGCATCATAATAAGTAGCTTAGCTATTCCTAGATGGTGGATCTGAGGTCTGAATTGTAATATATACGGTACTAGAAAATCAATGAAGCTATAATGTTTTTTTCTCTATTCTGTGATCAGGATGCAGGAAATAAATTGCATATTGGAGAGGACTCCTGGGAACTCAACTTTCTGGGTAAACTGTAAGAGTAGATTTAGTATTACTTCTTCTGCCTTATGAAATGCAGCCTAAACTTCTTGCCAATTTGACTTCAAGGCACTATCAACTCATATTGTTTCCTTTTCTACTGCATTTTCAAGTTCATAGATAGGGCTATGAGCATATGTTGAAAAATGAGACACAGCTCTTAACGGCTTTCCCACACCAGAACAGAATCTTTATTTTTTATTTCCCTCTTTCCAAACCATCCACAGACAAATGTGTAGTGATCCAGATTTTTTCCTTCTTTTAATGGAGCATTTGTTGTTAGACTTAGGGAGCCTTTTAAACTTCTGACATGATCCAACAACAACTCTAATGTGTCTTAAGTTTATGAAGTACCAATTGCCTCCAAGGGACTTGAATTATATAAATGTAAGCCTTTGTAGGGTAGGGGTCATATTCTTTGTCTCCAATATAAGTAATCAAAGCAGAGAAACAAGATAACATGGCAAGCTTCTGTTTGAATATTTAGATCGTAGATATATTTGTGATAGTCCTCAGTAATTTATATCGATATGCTCAGATTACAATGTCATCCTTTGCTTTTGAATGGCAAGATTTAGGATGAAGTAAACTATTCCTTTCTGTCTTTGATTCTGCATACTAGATGCATTTAGAGTTTTCCTATATAATCATATACTAAACAGACTTCGTTTTTTGGCTTAGTGTATAACTTTGCCAGTATTTGCAGACTTTAGAGAGCTTCTTCTGATTGTAATAAGCAGTAATTATGAATGTTTCTGAAAGTTTTTCTTTTAGTGTTCACATTTGGGTGGTCATGTTAGGCTCTGTTTTTGTTACTTAGCCATTCATTAGCTAAATATTTTTTCTTGAAAAAACCATGAGTTCAAGAAAATTAGAATTGGATCTTTTTGCCAAACCTAGTTTAATTTTGATAGATTTCATGAGAAATTATAGGTTTATTTCAAAAGAGCCTTTGGAAAACTAATTTACCCAGAGATACTAATTTGGAAGATTGAATTTTCATTAGAACAGCATGTAAGACTTTGATGGTTTCTGTAATAAGCACTAGATACTCCTTTTAAAACTTCAAAAAGGTATAAAAATTCCTAAAAATATGCATTATTGTTAATAATTGTGTTTCACTACAGCAGCGTGTAGACATTAGCTGAAAACAAAGTATTTATTATACTAGGCACTACAGCTAGGCACAGAAATGGCATAAACCTATACTGATCTAAGCCTGTAACAGAACAGAAGCTCAGTGCACATAAATCAGTTTCAAAATGTTGAAGTTTCAAAAAAAAGTAGTTTAAAAAAACAACAACTTGGTTTAAGATAGACCTGGATGGAAGTAGTATCAGATTGAATCAGTTTGGGTTAGACCAGTTTATTGAATTCTTGTTCCAGATTCCCTCCCAGCTAAAATTGGGTTACCAGTCCCCTGGCATCCCAGGATGTTTAGTGGCTCCCTGCTAATGCCTCCTTGCAGGGTAGGCAGGCTAGCCTCCACCAGTTCTCTTCTATTCCAGCTGATCCAGGCCAACCAAACCCTTGGACTGTCAAACACTTGAGGCAGCAAGACCTCTGCTCCTCAGCCTGCATCCTGCCTGTACCTGTCAGCCTGGCAGGGCAGTGGAGGGAGGAGGGGGTATGGGGCACGCCCATCCCAGTCCCAGCCCTCCTGAGCTGGTGTTTGCCCAGCTGGGGAGGGTCCCGTGCCATGTAGGCTTTCTCCTTCCTTGGCTCTGGGCTCCCCTTAGGTTGGGGTCTGCCCAGCTGGGGGGAGTCCCATGCAATGGGAGTTTCCTCCATGCTTGGCCAGGCTGGCAGGTCACTGCCATTGACAGGTGGTGGTGGGGGAAACGGAGTCCCCCTCCAGCTCAGGATGCCAGGATCAGGACAGGGGGCTCTGTTCTCTCCTCTTCCCCCCACCCCTCTTCACTGCTGTGGGGCGGGAAAGAGGTTCTGTGCTGGCTCCCCCACCTCCCTGTGGCCAACAGCAGGCAGTTGGGGGCATGTGCTCAACAGCCACTCAGGGATGGCCCATGGTCAGCTGGGCTCAACTGCCTTTGGCAATGGCCGGCAGGCTATGAGGTATGTGGGAGTGCCTTCAGCCTTCTGGCCTTGGCTAGTGCAGGCATCTGCCTACTTTTTCCAACTAAGAGCAAATGTGAGCTCAATTCACTACTGGTCCAATCTATGCAGCTTAGAAGATTGAACTGATTGCTTCTTGGGCTTTTTGACTGTCTGTACTTAACCTATATAAACAAAGCATGAAAGTCAGTTCTTGTGCAAAGGAGATTATTATCTAATAGACAGATGCAGAACAGGAAAAAGGAACTGAACGCAGAAGTGCAATGAATGATATGATAGTAAAGAGGTGGCATGCTGGTTACATGATAGGGTGGGGATTTTTTTGATGGCTATTGATTGTAAACTAATATAAAAGCAATTGTGTTAATGTATTTATTTTCTTGACTTTAAGAAACTGTCTATTATTATTAATATCATTAATATTTAAAGGCCTTGTGAAAGGATTAGCACTTCATTTCCATAAGTGATATACAAACAGACAGGTTGGAAATACTATACTGTGGGGGGAAGGAAAGACAGTCTTCTAGGATCTTAGATGGTGATCCATTTTTCACTTCTTTCGGATTGATAACCTGAATGTACTTTTAACCTTTTTAATGTAAAGACACATTTTTGTTATTGAGTGCCTGCCTTTAATCGTTACCAGAGCTGGCTGGGCCTTGGAATTCTTGTTCCATGGAGAATGCCAAAATTAAAAAAATGTATGTACTGTTCTAAAACAAAATAAAAAATGACATCTCAATTTTTCAAGAACTTGCAATTCCAAAATTGCATTTTGTAAAAGTTAACATTTTGTTCGAAACTTTTTCAAATATTTCCAAGATTCTTTGAATTCCTCATTGCTTTCATTGCTCATTAGGTAGGGAGCTGTTTAACCCCAGAAGCAGAGCTCTAGAATCCTAGGTTCTCAGCCCTAGCAACCAAACCAGGCACCAATGGGGATGAGAAGGCAACCCCCCCACCCCAGCTTTTGCTGCACCTGCATGATTGCAATTGTGGTAGCAGTGGCAACCAGCAGTTGCTGCTACCTTTAATTATCTTAACTAAATGTACTAAAATTAATTAAACTATTCATATTGTTTAAAATTAATCAAGAATTTAGTTGCTACAAATCTGGGGCCTTAAATTGTACCTCAGTTTCCATATCTGTGAAATAGCAATATAAATATTTGCTTCTATCACGAATGTATGCTCAGGCCAAGTTAATTTATGTTTGTAAAGCCTTTTAAGATATTTTTGTGGAAAAAGTATAGTATAGTACAGAGGTGGGTAAAATATGGCCCGTGGGCCGAATCCAGCCCACCAAGGGATTCTATCTGGCCTGCAACATTCTTCATTCTGTCTTCTGTGTCCCTGTAGAAGGTGCCAATTTCAGCAGCAGCAGCTCCAGCTCTGGCTCCCAGGACTGTAGCTGGTGATAGAGGTATGTCAAGCAGGAGCTGGGGTATGTCAAGGCATACGCCTGTGGAGCTGTGGAAGGACTCAGCCCCTAACCCCTCTCTTGCCCTCCTCTCCCTCTGGCTCCTGCTGCAGGCAGTGGTCCGTGCCAGGCTCTGGACACTTTTCCCTCCCTCTCCTTCTCCCCCCCCCCAATAGCATAAGTTTGCATACGGCAGTGGTGGAAGGGTAGCATGGGAAGCAGAAGCTCCTCAACCATGAGGGCCAGTGCCATGGCCCTACTGGCCAAAAGGGAGCCTCCACAGAGGGCCCAGGGTGGGGACAGTGTGGGGGAGCAGCAGTGGTGGTGGCAACAGCCCCTTCTCCTGTGCTGCACTGCCCCAGAGGCTGCCTGCTGCCATTACCCACCAGCTTCCTGAGGAGTCCCCTGCTCTCACCCCCATGCCTTCCCCACAATGCTTTCTCCTCCCACCTGCTCTGCTGCCATCACCGGGGGTAGGGGGAGGAGAAGGTGGAGGATAAATGTACAGCCCCCACCCCTGGGGACAAGGAGGGAGGTGTATGCCCCACTTCCAGCTGCCACCCATTTTGGTCGGAGACACACACACACACCCCCCCCCCCCC
>NW_017729032.1:220613264-220616124 GCF_001723915.1 Gavialis gangeticus
CCCCCCCCCCCCCCCCCCCCCCCGAGAGGCACAGATTCCATACCTAGGGATAAGGGGCAGCAGGAGCCTTCCTCTGCCCTGCTTATCCCCAGTCACCAGGCCCCTGAGTGAAGGGGCAGTTGCTTCCCCCAACATCACACTCTGGGTCTCCATGCCAGTCTCTTCTCTCTTCCCAACTACCTTGCAGTCCCCATCCTCCTCCCCGCCCCATGACCACTTCCCCTCCCAAAGTCCAGTACAAAGGAATGGGAGAATCCTGGAGCTTCTTTGGAAAGACCATAATATCCAGGAGCAACAGCATTGCAGCAGAAAGGGAGGGAAGAAATGGCTTGGATCACTCTAAATGGCAGTCACCCCACCCCAGACATCTGGCAAGGAGCTGGGCTTGTTTGGACCAAAGTGTGGGGCCCCTGGGTGGGGCCCCTGTGTAGTAGGGATGGGAGTGCCACTGGGGTCACTAAGAATGAGCATTCTACCCTGAGCCCAAAGCAGGGACCTGGCATTCCTCCAGTGCTGTTGAGAACCCGGAGCCCTTCACCTGTTATAATTGCCTAACCCTTGTATAGTGTCATATGATAAAATATATTGTCACACGCTTGTTGCATTCACTTCAGCAGAACATTTTATGGTTAAATGTTAACTGAGGTTGCATGCTGAGGATTGCATACATTTAACCAAGGCTGGCATTTGGTCCACTGTAACAATAGTGTGCTTCATTTTGAGTCTGAGGTGTAGAGTTATGTTCTATTTATTATTTTGGCTTTTAGTATTTTTGCTGCTCCAACTTAATTTTTTTTTTATGTCTCCCATGTTTTTATTGAAACATGGGACAAAAACTCTGCATATTCATCAGGCTATATTAGATGGTCAGGAATGATTAATGGCATGTGTTAGTTTTGGCGTGGTTTTGGATGTAGATACAATGGAGACTGTGGTGTTTTGTGGAATTTGAGATTAAGCTGTAGCCCGCCTGTGTCCTCTGTATATTGTTTGATGGTTGAGGCTGATTAATCATGTGTATTACAGTTGACTCAGGGGGTTTTGAACATATCACAGACTTTTTCTTGCTTGGTTAAGGAACAGAATATTAAAGTCAAGAGGAACTTTTGTTTTATCTCAAATCTGGGTCTCATAGTTATGCTTACTTAAATCTATTAGTTACCAGTACATTTAAAATTGAGCAAGTTGAATAGCTTATCTGTACATTTTAAATGTGTATCTAGGGGCTTTGCTTACTTATTGAACTTCATGGGCATGTCCACACATGCAAGTACGTGCACTTGCAGCAGCTCAAATAGAAGCGGAGCCAGGGTTTTTTGCCCCAGCACACTTGCTTGGACATGCACTTTGTTGAAGAGCAAATTGTGCCACTTGGGGCAAAATAACCCTGCCTGGCTCCTCCCGGATCTGCAGCCAGGGGGAACTTGAACCTGGGGCCAGCACCTGTACTGTTCCCAGCAATATAAAAAGCTGCCCTGTCCTGGCCCCAGCAGTACAGAAAGCTGCCCTGGTAAGTAGCGCAGGGCTACTTGCTCTTAGCAGCTTCTGGGGCCTGGTAATTGGTACCTGAGGACACTATCCCTTGTGCCACCTAGACTGCTGAAGCAGCCTGGAGAGTTCCTTGCACCCTCTACCCACTGCAGCAGTCTGGCAGTGGGGGCTGCTGCCTGGCTGTGACCTGCTGCACACTTGCCAGACTGGGATGAGGCATCTGCCCCTCTGGGCCAGCTGCTAGTGGGTTGTGGCTGCAAGGTTGGCCTCTGTGTGGCACTACTGCCATGTGTGCCCCCTGCCAGGCACCTGGGCAACTATTGCCTGGAAGATATTCTGGGTGTAATGGCCTGCTTTAATGGGTGTAATGGCCTGTACTGTCAAAGCATGTCCTACTGGCCCCATTTAGCCAGGAGGTCAGCCATAGCCAGCTGGGCCCAAGGTGCCAGCTCTGAGCAGGCAGGGTCCTGCCACTGGCCTCCCTAGCAGGAATTCTGGTGTTCCCTATTGGAAAACTGAAAGATCCCTTATAAATAGAATCCCAAAGTCACTCTGTAAAAAACCCCCAAATCCATGTTCCTTCACAATTAAAACAAAAGACCCCTATAAAGAGAGAGAGAGAGAGAGGGCGATCAGTTGGGCAATGTTTTATTGATATATCTACAGTGTTAAAGCACAGACTGTTAGGGGGCTATGGCCACACAGGGGTTACGGCTCCCCAACAGGAGCCAAATTGCCCCTGCAGGGGCTACCACCTGCCCCCGCAAGGCCCACATGACCTACTCCAGCCCCCCAATTGCTGCCTCATCTGGCCCCATCCCCCACAGCTGCTGGAGACCCCCCACTGGCTGCCGTACCCGGCCCCACCTCCCACTTGCACCCCCAGGCTCCTGTGGTTGTCCCCCCAACCCCAGGCAACAGCACTTTAAAAAAAAAAAAAAAAAAAAGCCAGAGAAAAAACAAGAACCCCCCCCCCCCAAAATCCTTTACTTACCCCAGAAGCAGGGGTGGAGGAGTTCCGGGGCCTCCTGGCAAAGCCCGCCTCAGTCAGCACAGGGCAAGAGGGCCCAGGCTGGGGCAAATACCGCTGTCCCTCTGCCCCCTGCTGTGTGGGCAGGGTCCCAAATGAACCTGATGGCAGTTGGAGCTGCCAGTAAGTGCTGGGGGGTTTTGGGTTTTTTTGGGTTTTTTTAAAGTGACCATGCTGGGGTGGGGGGTCAGGGAGTGGGGGCCTCAGGAGGCTTGGGGGGATGGAGCTGCATGGGCCAGGGGTCAGGGGGGCTTAGGGGGTAGGTGGGGGATGGGGCCAGGCACAGTGGGGATCAGGGGCCTTGGGGAGGAAGGCAAGGAAACATGCAATGGATCATCA
>NW_017729032.1:220616362-220622511 GCF_001723915.1 Gavialis gangeticus
CCCCCATGGTCCCCTCCCCCCTCCTCCAGCCCCCCTGACCCCTTACTCACCAGCTCTGGAGCCCTGGTGCTGAAGCACGCTGCTTCAGCACTGGGGCGAGGGCCAACCATGGAGACGATCTGGCAGCCGGAGCGTCTCCCTGGAGGACCCATCCTCCGGTTTCCTCAGGGCATGGTCCTGCTCTGCTTTTTTAAACTTTGGTTTTTTTAGACCCCTGGAGATCCAGGGGTGTAATTTTTTCCCCATGCTGCAAGTTTGCAGTGCAGGGAACATTTTTTCATTCCTGCACATGCCTCTTGCCCCATCTCAAAGGGGTCTGAGACGGGGCAAGAGGCATGTGCGTGTTCACTTAGATGCAGCCCATGACGCTAGTCACACACAAGAGGGATTCTGAACCAAGGAATAGTGGGGTATGGGTCCTATATTTTGAGGGAAGGGTTTAATTTTTCTTTTTTCTTAACATCTCTGATAAAATCATTTGATTTGTTTCTTTGTTTTTCTAGTCAGTGTGTTTTTATTTGTTTTTATTGGGTATCTCCACACTTCACAGAAGAATTATGATTACAAATTATTGTCAGTGAAATGCTCATGTGGGAGTAATAATTTTTCACTCTACCTAGTTCTTATCGTCCTCCTGGAAGTCCAGTACTTTCCTGAGTTCTTGTATTGCACCTACAGAAATTGGGCCTGATTTCTAGCTGAAGTTTCTGGTATTGCCACAGCACAAGTACGAACTTAGAGTAAAAAATTTCAAGCTTGTTAGCTTGAGGGTGGATCCATATTTACAAATTTTACTACAAGTTATTTTCAAAAGTGCTTAGAACCTTGCAGCTGGCCTTGTTAGTTTTGAGTATTTAGAACAGACAACTTCTATTCTTTAATGGTTTAAATATGGATGTAGGAGCTGACTATTAGCTGCTCACACTTGAAAATATAGATCCATAATATTAATACTTTAGTAGAAGGAATATTTTTGTAATCAAGACATTACGAAATGTGTTGTGAGTCACCTTTTAGATCATGAAACAAGTTTTGACTGATTCTAGGTATGTATTTAATATTTTTCACCATGACAATGTGTTGACTTGGAGAATGGCTCAACCTTTTATCCTCATAAATTTTTCTAACTTGTTGCAAGTAGTGTAAATGATACGCTGCAGACAGAGCTTTTGAAAGTTTTTGCTGATGTTCTGTGTGTGAATATTTTATGCTTTCTGCCAAAAATATATTACGTAAGAGCCTAAGGAGCACTTAATCTCAAATCATATGTAAATGCGCAAGCATGGAAGTGGTAGTGGCAACTACTCTTTACTGATGACGGTAGTAGTATGCTGATGAAATCCAGAGATTTAGAGATATACAGTGCTCTCAGCGATGTCAATATGAGTGTTGCAGAAAGATGAGAGAGAAATAAACACTATGGATGAAACCCTGGATCCATTGAAGTCTAAAATTTTTTTCACTAACTTTGATGGCCCTGTGATGGAGCAGACTTGCTGATGAAGAAGGGGTTAAAGATTGTTTTTTGTTGGATGCACATGATACTGTCCAGGCTAGCTTTGCCCTGTTGCATCCTGTAATCAGTGTCAGGTGTTTGTGGAGGAGAATACAAGAAAGGCCCAAAAGACTGGAATAGGTTCTCTGTAGCTACACAGCTTGCTGGAAGAAGTGAGAAAGCCTTCTGCTGGCCCGCCAAAGCAACTTGAGAGAAGGGAAGATACGTCTGGGAGAGGGGAAGGTACTTCTGGAGGAGGAATTGTGCTGAAGCAACAGACTGTGTGCAGATGCTGCCATGGGAAGAAGGGGACAGGGCCTTGATCACAAGCATGCTGCTACATGGCCCAAAATTTCATTAAATTGAACATAAGGACTTGTTTTGGACAGAGAATAGGCTTACAAAGCATATTTTACCTACACTTTGGGCATGGACAGAAGTGACAATTTTCCCCCACTCTGGCCACAGGAAGTGGTCTATAGCCATGACCAAACACAAGTGCACCTCTGCAAACTGCTTCAAAAATGGCTGATTGGGTGAAAATCTGAACTCCTATTGCATGAGGGATCAGATGAAGATGTTTCAAAACAGAGCATTCTCTGTAACTTAAGAAGAAGGAAAGGGAGATGAGTGAATTTGGTCTGGAATTTTTTTATCCCTGGCTGGAGGGTGAGGTGGATGAATTGGAGCTCTCCTAATGTGGGGGTAGGAGCTCCAATTCACTTACTGCACCCTCCAGCACTGGCTGGGGAACCCCTAGAATGAGCTCCCTCTACCCCCATTCCCTTCTCCCATTCTGAAAACAGGGACAGGCTGGGAGGGAGGAGGGGCCATTGCTAGGAGAAACCAGTTGCAGACTGGCAGCCAGCAGCTAGATTTCCTGGCTCCATGGAACCAACAGTGAACTTCTGTTTGGTCTGGGGGATTGTTCACTTCCTGCAAAGCTCCACTTCTCTCTGTGTCCTTTTTATAACACAGGTTGTTTAAGTCACTGAGGCCATTGTTGATGTGTAGGAGGGTGAGGCGATAAACAGGAGTTTTCTATTGTACATGTTGTTATATTTTATACTTGTTATTTATACCTGGCCTCTGCATGAAGTACAGATTCCTGATGGCTTCATTTTTGCTGGGATGGGCATAGGGTCAGGCTGCATAGGGACCTGATGTCATTTCTGCTGTATGCTTGCCTGCTAGACAGTAGGCCTCTTAGTGGCCTCACCGTTTTTTAGGGGTGGACCGTTGTCACCTGCTATGCCCCTGTCACAGCCACCCCTATGGTCAACACCGAGTCACAATTTAACATTCAGAAGTGTGAGATGTATTTTCTGTTTGCTTCACAATAAAGTTGGAATCAATTACTAGTGGTCTGGCCTCATCACTTTTAGATTTTTGACCTACTTCCAAAACCACTGCATAGCCTAGCAGTCTTTGAACAATTCCAGACTTTAGGCCATGTTAACTCTTGCCTCTGAGAGCAATTTTATAAAAACATGTTGCTGTCTACGTATAGACAATAATATCTAATTCATAAATAGTAAACACATCACATTGATTAAGCTCTAGCAGAAAGACGGGAAACTTTTAGGTAGAACACAATTGCCAGAAGGCTTCAGTTTGCCAAGACACAAAAACTGTACCTTACAGAAATGAAAACTTGTACTGGGTCCAGTTTTTGTAAACTCAGACTTTGTTGTTTATCTCTTAGGAATAACTATAGTGACCAAAGAAGGATTCAAGATGTCTCTAGTTGTTGTGTTCTGCTGTTTCAGACTTTTTGGACTGAATTATCTTTTGGCAACTGCTAGTCATATTAAAGCTTGTTGATCTATTGGTGATTTACATAATTATATACCTTTGCTCTTTCCATACTGTTGCTAGTGAACTGTCAACAAGAAAAACTATAAAATAAGACATCTGTGGCCCTTACAGTAAGGCAGATATCTATGTGGATTTTATATACTTCAGAGGCAAAAACTTTGCCTTTGCTTCCTTGTGATCAGCAATAACAAACCCAGCAATTTAATTAAAAGGAAGGATTAAGGTTTGTGCTCTTATTCAATACCAAAATTACCAGGGATTAAATTAATATGAGTATTTTTAGGCAAGACTTGGTTGGAAACTTTTCAATGATAGATTTTTTCATTGGAAAATGCCCAATTTGGGGACTTTCTATTGAAACCAAAATGTATAATTTCTGACATATAAGCTTCATTGGGAAGGTTTCTTGATCCCAGAATGGAATTCTGGTAAAATCCTAGGATATTGGTTGTCAACGCATTCCAGGATGGGTTTCTCTGTCACTCTTTCTTTCATGAAAATTTTTAAATCATTGCAGTTTCATTCCACATCAGAATAAGCACAAATCTTGAAACACTGACATTTTTTGTGAAATAAATTTCTTAGTTTCTGACTAAGCCTGTATAAAACTTGGGAAGTACACTTGTTCTAATTTTTGTTGGAAAAACTATTTCTTTAATCGGTAGAGCTTTCACAAGATGGATGCAGTGGTCCAGCAAACCAGGACAAATAATGGTAACTATTTTAATAGAAAAAAATATACAGGGTAGAACTTTTTCACAAGTCTATTAATAAACTTTTACCCTGAAACAAATCCATTGATTTCAGAGCAACAAAAACAGAATAAACTTAAGGAATGTCCTGGTGAACTAAGCCCTATATTGTTTGGAAATTGCTCACTAAGGAGACTGATCAAACATGTACTTCATTCAGTATTTAAAATCTGACAGCTCAGCATTGTGTTGTATCAGCCTGGAGGCTTTTGTTGTGTTTCTAGGGATGTGCATGATGCAGGCAGGGAAACGGGGGATGTTTGTGGCTGCCTCTGGCCTCTTTTTGCAGGGCACAGGGCCACCCATCAAGGGTTTGAATTTTTTAATTTTTTTTTTTAAGTGTTGGGTGGTGTTGGGCAAACATCTGCATGTGTAGGTCCTGGTGTAGGCAAGAACTGTGGAAAGCTTCTGCGCTTCCTCTGGCATAGAGGTTTGCCGCTGGGTACGGAGCCAGAAGGTTGTAAGCTCACACCTGGGTGTGGCCCCAGATTCCCCCCTGGACAGAGGCATGCAAGAAAAGAAAGGTGCAGGTCCAGATTTAGACCTGTGCTTCAGTCAGAGCACTTGGAGTGTCTCTGAGGAAGGGGAACATGGGAGGGGTGGGGGGGCAAAATAGCTTTTTTTGTTCTTTTTGAATTCTGGGGCAGCTGAGACAGCTGAGGCCCAAGCACAAAGAAGCCAGCAGCCCTGGAGGCTTTTGTTGTGTCTGTGGGGCTGTGCATGATGCAGGCAGGGGAAAGGGGGATGTTTGTAGCTGCCTCTGGTCTCTTCTTGCAGGCCACAGGGCCATCTGTTAAGGTTTTTAATTTTTTTTTTTTTTTTTTAAGTGTTGGGTAGTGTTGGACAAACGTCTTTTAGGGAACGCCTTATCAATGTCTTAGGAAGGCATGCTGAGGGTAGAGCTTTTCATCTTTCTTCCCCAGCCAAGTATATGAATAATAGTTTAACAATCACCATGATGTAATACAGAATTTCAATTTATTATAAATGGTGTTCAAGTGCTTCCTGGGGTCATGTGTAACTGCAGCCTCTTTTAGGACATCATCAACACTGCTAGGTGCTGGTAACTTCATTATTTCTGGTTGTATCGCAGGTTGGGGTTGACCATTCTCAAGCTGCTGAGTATGGTACCTCTTGAAGACCTTCAAGCAAAATGGATGATTCAGGACCTCTTGCTTTTCTCTCTTCTGGGATTTGAATAGGGTATTGACTGTTTCTCTGTTACATATGACTATGTGCGATGACAGCTTTGTATGATCACTGGGCTACATCTTATGATACCATTTCTGCTTGTTTCCATTGCTTCCCATTTTAGATATTGACAGCATCATTTCCAGGAGGTGGTAGCAGTTTCTCACACTTGAGATTAGATTATTTTATTTTGCCTTGCCTGTCTTTCTATGTATCTGTAAATTCTGGGAGATTCTCATAGTGCAGTGGCATGAGCTGAGTTTCGGCTTCCCCAGATATAGGGATTATATGCCAGTTATTTAAGTTACCAAGCTGCTAATAAGGGGCAAAGGGATGAAAATGCACAGAATCCTGCTTTGGAGAGTAATTCTTCATGCACTTCTTCTGCATATGGTCTTAGAATCAGTCTGCCTGGTGTATAGATGACTTGCATAGCTATATTAGTGTGTGTCTTGGAACTTAGTGCTATTTTAGTTTAGGCCAGAAATTAGTGTAGCAGCATTAAAAATGGACCCACCTGAAGGAATAGGAAGGGTTGCCATGCAGAAGGACAGAGTTTGTCCCAGTAGAGACACCAGGGTGGGGGAGAACGAAGGGGAGAGAGAGGGAGTGAGAGACAGGCTGGAGACCAGGAAAAGGATCTCCTCACCACTGCCTGTCTGAGAGCCACGGCTGAGCCCTGCAGAAGTAGCAGCAAGAGGCTGTACCAAGAGTGCTGCAGTGTGTCCGCTCTCCCTCCTTTCCCCTCCAAGCTCTGCTGGGGCAGGCACTAGAGAGGAGCCGCCTGTGAGGAGACTCAGAGCCTGGGAAGACCCTCCTACAAGCCCCTGTGTGGCTGGGTGAGCACAGCAGGGGAGGGGGACACAGGGCCAGGGGGAGACTGCTGGAGACTG
>NW_017729032.1:220627511-220631754 GCF_001723915.1 Gavialis gangeticus
CTGCTGGAGACTGCCATGGTTTTTCCCCTGTGAGTAAAAAGGCACCAGGGAGGCCCACAGATCCTGTGCCAGGGACACAGATGCAGTCCTGCTCCCTGAGACACCCCGCCAGGGGCAATGCACACAGGGTCCTCAGTGTACAAGTTATAGACTGTGTAAATAAGTTCTTGATGGTTTATTAGTAGGAGTATCAAGGTATTTATTTATTGGTTCCTTATTTACAGTGGGTAATTTGTATACCTTCCCCTAGTGTAATGTGTAGCCAAGAAGCATTAACCCTTAAGCCACCATCACCTGGTCATGCGGTATAACATTACATAGATTTCATAGACATTAGGGCTGGAAGGGACCTTGGAAGATCGAGTCCAGCCCCCTGCCCCAGGGGCAGGAAGTCAGCAGGGGTCATAGGATCCCAGCAAGACAAATATCCAAATTTCTCTTGAAGGCATTCAAAGTAGGTCCTTGAACCACCTCCGGTGGCAGTCTATTCCAGACCTTGGGAGCTCGGATGTTTGTTCTATTGCGTTGGTTATATGTTACCTTGTAAATAATTAAATCCTGTAAATAGTTTTATAAGGGTCTGCAAGGTTGTTTGATTGTAAGGGGAGGCTCTCCATTCGGGGACACTACAGCAGCTACCTAGGGAGCTGGGCGGGGGCCACTGGCTTCCGGGTACCCCAAGATCTCACTGTTCAGGTGAGGGCATGGGTAGTGTCACACCAAGGGTTACCATTTTGAAGCCTGGCAAAATAAAATGTGAGATGAAAACTCTGTTGCATATATTAAGTATTACTCCTTCACTGTCTTGGAAAACCCTATCTCAACTAAACACCCCTTCTACCCTCTTACCTAAATGGAATTTTGCGTGTAAAATATACTGTTCTGAGATCTACACCCAGGATACATGTCAATGAACAATCTTTTCTAAATGTGTTAACAACACTGTAAGGCTCGAACTGTAATCATTTTGAAATAGTACCTTCCTAAATATGTAGCCAGTTAACTTCACTGGGAATTCTCTTGCTGCTGGTTTTTTATCTTTGCATCTTGCCTTAAGACCATTAAAAACAAAATGCTTCCATTTTACATGCAGTATCTTCTAGTGTCCATCCAGCACTCAACTCTTTGATGGTTGCTCTTTTTGTATTGTTACCTAGACCTCACCTAACCTGTTTTTAATATCAATTTTAGTTCCTTTCTAATTGGTAATATCTTTTCAAGATAATGTGATGATGTAGGCACTGCCTATTGCTTACGTAGATTTTCTTAAAAAATGAAAAGCAAACTAGTGCAGCAAACTAACCCTGAACAGAACCGGTAACCAGGCACTGTCAGGTTTTGAACTTTCTCCAGTGCTTAAATTCTCCATAGTCTTAGGTAAGTCATTTGGATTAAGTGCCTGAGCTTCAACTAACTTTCCAAGAGCATGAGACTTACTCGGTTCATGTTTGAAAAGTAGTGTGGTAGCAACCATAGTTTATTTGTCACTGAAATAAATTGATTTGCTGGAATAAGGACTGAGGAATTTGATTCCCCATTATCATCTTGTATTTGAAATGTCAAAAGTTCACGTTAAGGCGTCATTAGAAATCTGCTCTGGCAATACATGGATGTCTGATTCATACCTCATTAAAACACATATCTGTATAGTAAGCCTGCAAGTTGATACATTTCTCCTTTAATCCAATTGCTCTAGAATTTAGTGTGTGTCTTTTTTGCCAACATCAGTGCTTTTTTGGGTAAGGACCTAGGAGAATATGCCCTTAGGCAGTAAAGAATGACATCAACCATTTACATCAGGTAATCCCATAACATTTTGGGAGAAATACTTATAGTCCTAGATCTGCCTAATCTGGCAGAAGACAAACATACTGTATTTAAAAAGTGGAATTCTGTCATGACATATTTGAGACGCACATCAATAGCCAAATCCTTGTTGGTTACCTGAAGGAGTAGTGAAATTGATTTTAATGCAATACCTCAGGTGGAGAAGGGGAGCAGAATCTGGCTCATAACTAAAACTGATTTCTTTATTTATTTTTTGTCTTACATTTTCCGGTGCAATATGGCAATTTGCAAATATTGCCATAAAAAATATTTCTATTTTTTTTGTTAAAGTCTGCCAGGTTTTGGTGACATCCAAAATGTCACTATGTTGTAAAAGCTTAGGGGGAAAAGAAAAAAGCAAAGCCCCCAAATTTCAGTTTTTGTAACCTGAAATATTTTAATTATCTTGTTTGACCAAAAATGTTGGAGTTTTAAAATAATTTATTTCAAAAGTTCATGAAAGCAATCAATATTCTTAATTTAATTCTATCTAAAATATCAGAGCGAGGGAATAAACTTGCAATGTGTCCCTGTAAATATGACTTATGTACAGATTGTCTTAAAAATCAAACTTTATAACTAGGTGATTTTTATTAACCAGGACAGTGTATTTTGTTCCATAACTCTATTTTAATATTGTCCATATAGCTGATTATATGTTGTACTTAAGTGACAGGGACCTTGGAAACATTGCAAATAAGCAATGAAAGAAATGGTAGTTCTTATAGTGTTATTTTTATGTTAATATTTAAAATTGTAATTAAGGATCAAAAAGGTATACATCAAATTAGGTCTTGTTATTGTGTCTACGTTACTTGTTTAGGACTTCATAAGGGAAAATTAGAAGGAGTGTGTTCTTGCCCTTACTACTGTATAAACTGCATTTTTGTGAAAAACAGAAATGAGACCCAAATATGGTGATATACAATGAATAACAATAGAGAGAGACTCTCCTAATTCTTCTGCACATTACTAAATAAAGACATAAATGGAAGGCACACTAAATATATATGCGTCCATAATGTTGATTGCTGTCTGAATATCTGTTGTGTTCAGTTTCCATTGCCAAAGGCAAATACTTTTTTCTCTTGTTTCAGTATTACTTGTGTCTTTCTGTTACAAATTGTACTTTAAAAAAGATATAACACACAAAGGGGGTTATATTAAGAAATATACAAGGAAGCAAGTCATTTTACATGACCTTTAGTATTATATATTTGGTAGGAACTACATGCAATTTGTCCGTTTACTCTAGGGATTAGTTCTGTTCATTATACAAACAGCATAATGTTGAGAAGCTGAGTCACTAAGGAAATGAAGCAGGTTTTGAAAACTGATCTCCTGACATTGGCCAACATGTGAGAATATAAATGTTTTTATTTTATGGTAATTGAAGATTTTAATGCAATGGGTGGGAAGGAAATCCAGCACAATCAGTAGTTCATATCAGGCTGAAATTTGGCATGATTACCATGTGAAATCAACACAAGCTGTTTCTGGAAACCAGTTGGTTTAATTAAAATTTAAATGCTTTTTTGGTATCATAGTTTGTTAACTATTAAAAATGGAACATTTCTATATACCCCTCAATAATTCAAGGAGGAAAATGTAGCTCAGTGATATGCAGAGACCACAACCACAGCTTTTCTTCCATGCTTGGTTGTCAAAAGAAAGGCTTGTACAAATTTCAGTTTCACCAATGTCTTAAAGGAGTGAAGACTCTCCTGTGAGGAAGTAGCATATCATAACAATAAACCTACATTTATTCTCAAATAAAACTCTTCAACAAAAGGAAAAGTGATTAGTAAAAGTCTTCTTCCTTTACAGGCATAATCACAGAGAAGCTTAAACATTTCAAAGTTTGGCCTCAGTCCAGCAAAGCACTTAAGCACATGTTTACCTTTAGTTATGTCCTTTAGTTCCTTTTTGTATTGTGTTGGGCCCTGCTGAGAGGAGACATTTGGAAATCTTATGCCTTTTTCTCACCACTGTGTTAGGCTGCGTATTCCCCTGATGGAAGGTATGTTGCAACTGCCTTCATAGCTACTACCTGCATCCTGTCTTCTGGTAGACCTTTTCCCTCGGAAAGAAGTATCAGTACTTATCTTTAATATCCTTTGCTGGTGTAAACTTTCATTGTGTATGGATAAGCAGTGGAGAAGAAAAGATGTAAATCAGGTACATCACCAAAATAAGTGTAGTGAAAAAAATCTGTGTTATCCAGGTGAGGGAGGTAGGACAATAAACAAGAGTCTACCCAAAGGAGTCTCATCCTTGCCTTGATAATGGTTTGAAATAATGGGACTACTATGGTTATATATTTTTCAAGGTCTATTTTGAGGCCCCTAAAAAGAGACTTGTTTTCCTGAAATAATTTGCAAATGGTCTTTGGCTGTTTTTTTGTTTTTTTGGGGAG
>NW_017729032.1:220631890-220648775 GCF_001723915.1 Gavialis gangeticus
TGTTTTTTTGTTTTTTTGGGGGGGGGGGGGGGGGAGGTTGGTTTTTGTTTTTAACATGCTTCAATGAGAAAAAAAAAACAAAAACCAACCCAGTCTTCCAGAAGAAGAAATGGACAATGAAAGATAGAAACATATTCCAGAAATAATTCCACCAGTTTCAGGCAGTATTTTTTCCCCCCAGTTCTGCATCCTTCTACCTCTTGGAAGGTAACCTGTAAAGAGGAAAACTGTATTTGCTTCCCCTTTCCCCCCTTTTCTGTAGTCTATGCCTTTTAAAAACATTAATAAAATCACAACTTGACTTATGTATTTTTAGTGAAGTAAGCTTTGCAAGATTGGATAAATTAGTGAGCTTCTGACATTCCAAGAAAAAGTGGAATCTGAACAACATTGAAGTAGGAATGACACTTTTTGTTAGATTTTTAAAGTATCTGTTGGTGCATACAGTGTATTTAACAAATAATGCACAATATGCTTAACTGCATAACATTTTTGGACCAACTGTATGGTTGGGATAGATTTAAACACACTTTTAAATGTAGGGAAGTCAAGTTAAAGGAAAAGGAAGCACTGCTAAAGCTAAAAACAGTCTGCAGAGCTGTGAACCTGAAGAGAGACATCACTAGGAGTAGCTAATGGAATAGAACATTGCAGAAGGATGAGTAGCTTGACTGATGGAAGATCAAGAACATTGAAAAAGAGAAGTGGGTTGTTAGTGGGTTGTTAACATCTGTGGAGTGAAAGATTGACAGGAATCGGGTACATTTATCATGGATCACGTAGTGCATGTCTGTGTTCAGTCCTTGGTTCTTAGTGTCTGGGCAGCTTACGAATTTTTGTTCCCAGGCTTGTGTGAACGAAGAAGACATGAAGAAGACTGCCCTGCATGCAAAAGCTTGTCTAAATCTATCAAACTCATTCAGATGGTCCAGTAAAAGACAAAAATCCTGTCTCTGTATCTCTTCATGATATTTTCTTTTCAGATTTTGAGTTCAGGAAACTGTTGTTTTTTATTTCACAACTTCAAAAATTAATTCAGGCTAGCTAGAGGAAAACTCCTACCAGTCTGTTATCAGGATTATGATGTGTTATGTACCTAACAATGGAAAATGTTGTGTGACCATGACATAAGAGAACTGGTGTTTTTTATGTAGACTGCTGACATTTAGAAGGTTGATTGTATAGTTTAAGCAGGTTTGAAGAGTGCTGCCAGGCTATCCTCCTTTGTCCACTGAAATGAAATTGGCACTGTGGGTTGCAGAAGCTTTCTTGCAACACTGACAAATCCCATTGCCAGATATGCTTTGCTGCTTTGGAATAAAGTTATCTCAAGAAAAAGGTCTATAAGTAGTAAAACAGAATCAGATAAGTATAGCTTAGTCACTGCAGGATACAGTCCATGCTGTTGATGCCCATTTGGTAAAACAATAGTATCTATAATTTTTTGTAACTTAAAATGTATTTGTCTTTTCTAGAAAGGCCATCTAGATAAATTTCCATTGACCTCTGTAGGTACTGGATCAGGTCTGAAGTGCTAACATAGCAATATTCATAGGGGACTTCATTTCCCAGCTACTAAATTCTGCTGCTATTTGGGTTTTTTTCTAAATGTTTTTTTCTAGTGAAAACGTTCAGCCTGCAGGTGAGCTTCATAATACTACCTAAATCAATGGGAGCCTTTCCCATTTGAATGTGTATTTAGCCCTTCCCTAAAACAGTTTGATGTTAGCTTAGGATTTTATCTAGCAAACTGATCTGTAAAAGTGAAGAGGGGGAGTTAAAAGTTTCTCACAACCTCTTGCATGTCCTACCTACATCTTGTTCAGTTATATTGTTTTTGAGAAGCAGAAAAGGGTTTCTGTCTCATAAATGCAGGGGCATCCTCTGATGTGGAATATTTCTCATTGGCTGATTGCACTGAAGATTGGGACCAAGGTAGACGTGGAATTCAAGAACTGAATTGTGTAATGAGAGAGATCCTGATTATAGCAATTTCTAGTAGAAATACATGCTGTTCACTATGACACATCTGTATAAGCTGAACTTACTGCATGTAACTTGTGCTAGGATTGCATGTTTTTCAAATGAATCTGTTTCTCTTTGAAATTCAGTGGGGCTAGGTGCTTGCTTTCCTAATCTGAACACCAAGTATTTTCACCTTGCTTCCTGGGTGGGTATTACAGCCCAGGCTGAGTTCTGTGCTGCTGGTTTGGGATTGCAAAAGGTGCCAACTCTGACATGTCTATTTCAGTGAGTACCATAAATGCATACTAAGGGATGCTCTGATTGTTCCATTTCTGATGGATTATTGCTGGTGAAGGTTAGTACTGTCCCACAGTACTGAATGCTGTAGAATTAATTAATTGTAATATAGAAGCTCAAAATTCCCCTGAGATGCAGACATAGCATTTTTTTATTTGTAGTACTCTTCCTTTAAAGTTTTTTTTCCCCAACAGCATACACATTTTTAAAGAATTAATATTTTCCATTTCATGGTCTGTGTATGTACTATCATTCCACGTGCTAAAGAAACACGTGCACAAATGAAACCACATGTACCATTTAATTTAAAAAACTCTCATGTATACATCTGGTCCTCATTATTTTTCTCTCTGCTATATACATAGCTTTTGCTTTAAGAAGTGCCACTTACATTAGTTTGTATTATTACAGTATTACTTTTCACTCGGCTGTATACCAGGATAGTGGCCGAATTCTTCCCTCAGACACTCCCTGTGAATTCTGTTTAGGTTTCTGAGGGCAGAGTTTGGCCATTATATTTCTGTGCAACACATAATACTGACTTAGATTTATGGATAAAGTAATATGATCAAGTTCAGTGTAATTTGAGTGCTTAAACTACATCTTCGGAAATATAAAAAAATTCTTGATAAAAAATAGATATCTACATGGGCATTAAGGCAATGAATATGAGCTATTTTCCTTGTGCATATATTTTTTAGAGTGTAAAGAGATTCTGTGTGTGTGTAGGTATGTGCATGAACTATACTATGTACTTTGGCTAGGGACAGAAGTTATACATAAACTGGTTTAAGTGATCAAAAATGGTTTAAACCTGCAACAGAACAGAAGCACAGCACACATAAACCAGTCCTACATCACCCCCTCCACCCTGCCCTGCACCCTGCCCCCCACCATAATATTTTCTCTTGCCACTTCTGCCCGACAGAGCACTGCAAACCTGGTTGAATGTAGTGTCAGACTTAACTGATTTGTGTCAAACCAGTTTATGAAACTTCTGTTCCAGACCCCTTCCTGGTTCAAGTTAAATCAGAGTCCCCCAGTATCTCAGCATGCTTTTCAGCCCTAGGCTGGGATTGGCTATCTGCTTCAGAGAGCAGGGTTGCCTGTGCCCCTCTGCTCCCTAGTTGGAGCAGTGAGGGCTGGCTGACAAAGGGGTTGGGAGAAGGGGCAAGCCTGGCTGGGGATGCAGCCCAGCCTACAGGGGAAGGTACTGCCTCCCCCAGACAAACCCCAGATGGGGTCTGGGGCCAGGAAGCGGGGTTAAACACCCCTTCCCCTGCTCAAGCTTACTGCTGGCTGTACCTGTGGACTACAAATCCCAGAGGCACCGGGAAGCAGGAAGAGGAAGTGATGAGCAACCCTGCAGAGTCCTGCTGTAATTCTGGACTGCAAGCCCCAAGACCTCATGGGCATCAGGCAGTGGTGAACACAAAGCCAAAGATCCATGCTGTAGCACCCGCCCCGCCTGGCTTCTGGTCTGAACCACTGCAGGTATGTGGCTGCATTTCCTGGATCAAAGGCTGTTCACTTCTGTTTGAATTTAATCTGTGCATTTTAGACTAACCTGCAAAGAATGAATCAATTCAGCCTCAGGCTTTTTGACTGCCTGTACTTAGCCTTTGTGGTGTGATTTCTATATGTTAAGTTGCATATACTAGGCACAATTTCTTCATTTGCCCACAGATTCATTTACAGAAGGACAGATTCAAACATTTCATTTCAAAAGTTTGAACCTTGAAGCAGCTGAACATTTTAAAGAGAACAATTCCTTTTCACCCTCAGGTAAAATCGCCACACCTTTTCAACTAATTCAGATTAACCTGACCAGGATGGGAAAGGTTTATTCTGGACTGTCTGACCTTGAAAGTCTGATACATAATGACTTTCTAGAGACAAAAATAGGGTTTTAGCTTGCTGGAAGGGGGGATTCCAAACTTCCAACATAGCATAAGTTGTTGTAAAATTTGACTTTTACAGTTGGATAGATGTGGAATATAATTACAATAAAAATAGTACAGTAAACATTATAAAAATTGTCTCTAATATGAGTTAATTTTGAAGACAAGGTCTCAGTACCAAACTTAATTGCTTTTATTGACTAAAACTTCTAAAATATGAAACATCTAAGTGACACTTGAGTAGCTAGTAGGCATTTACGGCACTAAATAAGATCCTATTACACCTTGCTCAAGTCCATGGAAAACTGTTAACATATAAACTTTTGTCATGCTGCGTTCATTTTACTCTTAAGATGTCTGTGCCTGTCTCCATTTGATGGCACGATCCTGTGCTACCTTTGCCCGGGCCACTGGGCTTACTAGCCTGGGACTCTTGTGTAGACCCCAGAGGATTCCTCGATGACTCTCAGGGTGGCCCCCAAACTCACCTGCCACGACTTTGGATGGATCTTCAGTGGAGAGGGTCCCCTTGGAAGATGCCTCCAGAGTTATCACGGGTCTTGGCAGATGTCTGTGGGGCTCCAACCTCCCCTACACCCCGGCTATGCACCACCCAATGAGACAGGCCTCAAGATCTTTTCAACTGGCCCCTTTGGATGTTTTCCCCAGTTCCCTCGTCCCACTCTACAGGTCGGCACCCTGGACTCTAGCCCAAGCCGGAGGGCCTGGTGATACTCGGTCTTCGGCACTATCCTTCCCAACGTCCTGTGCAATTCAGGGTTGCTGTTGTTGGTTGTCACCTTGTTCTCGCATGGTCTCCCGTCTCCGGGTGGTGTCCGTAATTCCCTGAGCCTGGTATAGAGTGCCAAGCTGCCCTACTCTAGTCCTGGACCAAAATTAAATCTGACTATGAAAGAAAAGCATGAGCTGACGACTCACCCTAGAGAAGCCCTGCTCCATGGGGACCCCCGGTGTAACAAAACCTAAAAGAAACTCCAAAAAAAAGGAATGCTACCAGTGAGAGGCAAAAGGAAAAGCAAAGTAAAGAGGGGCACCCACAGGGGGGAAGACTCATGCCCCCCTCGTCCCTAGGCCGGTGCATCCCCTGGGCTGGGGTCCATGCCTTTGCCCTGGCTGGGGTCTATCTGATCCCTTCTGGGATCTGCCTCTTCCTAAACTGTGGCACCTGCCGCTCCCCTGCTGGCTTGCCTGTTCTCCACTGGGCTCTCCCAGAGTGGGGATTTTCCCCCAACGCCTACAGCCGCTGCCGGCTTTGCTACCAGCTCTTTTGATCTTCACTGGTCTTCCCTCCACAGCTCCTTCTGCCACCACCACAGCTGTTGCATGCGGCGGCTGGGTGCGCCCCACACAGCAGTTCCCCACCGCTCCTCCTACACTCCGTGCGCGCTCACAGGGCTGGTTTTTATCTTCTCCAGGTGACGTCTCTTCCTGACGTCACCTGACTCCAGCTGAAGATAAGCGCAGCTGATAAACTGCATGGGTGGTTTCACCCTGGCACGCCTCCTCGCTACCCTGGACTCCTGCAACAGGTAGGTTTCTTTCTATTTTTACTTCCCCCTGGGGTCTGCCTCTGACTGAGGCTTCCCCTTTGGTCAGCCCTGCATCCCTGGGACAATGTTGAACCATTCAAAAGGCAGGGGAGAAGTCTACCCACCTTTGTCCAAAAGCTTAATGTTTAGAATTTGCTGAAGAAGTGGGCACCTGCGATTTACTCCCCACCCAGCCTGAAGTGGTTTGAAACACCCTCTCTCCTTTTCAAGGTATATGCGATAACTTTGAAAAAGGCTATGGGCTAGGCAAAGCTGAAAGCATCTTCAGTCCCTCCCATTGAATCTGAGTCACCGGGTGCATAGGTATGCAAATACTACTGGACAAAAAGAAAAACAAGCAATAGAGATCCTGAGACCCATTGGCCTAGTGAAGTGAAAGCTACCGTGGGAAGGAGGGAGCCCATGGCCTGCACCTTGCTTCCAATGATGTTCATGCATTTTAAGCTGGTGCTGCCCATTTCTAGCTTTTTCTAGCTTCCCATTTGCAGCTGCTCAGGAATTCTCTAGTTGGTTTGTAGCTGCATTGCATGGGAAGGATGAGTAATTAACCCTGGCTGCCCCATTTCTTGTTTTCCAGCAGAAGTATAGCATCTTCAGGGAAAACAAAATAGGAACTGCAGTGGTTTTCCTTGATCTTAGGAGAATTACTTGTAATGAATGGTTTGGCACACTTGCACAGTAGTACAATTATATTGCTTGGGCAATGCAAAGGGAATAGGATATGGTAGACTATCTGTCCCACAGTACTGACTATGGCACCAGAACCCTTGGGAAATCATTTACAGTATGTAGGGTTTGGGCAGAAACTTGGAGTTCACTGATTTAAAACTTTACTGAAAAAGCTGACCTATTCAGAACACGCATCAATCAAATGTGATAGATTCAATTAATTGTTTAAAAAGATGAGATCATGTCCTACCAATTTCATCATTCACAAGAAAAGGTGGATACATTTTGGAAATGCTTGTTTGCTAAAGGCAATTCTCAGTTCATTGTGCATTCATAGAAATATCTGGGCAAATTGCTTCTGTTCCCACAGAACATTTGGAAAAGGGCTTTTATTAATGAAAATGCTATTTTTTTACTTTTGAAAACTACACAGGATGGATTATGGTGTGTATATATGGTCATTTTTGTGAGTTATCAGTCAACCAAGTGTTGTTTGCTTTAAAAAAAGTATTAGTTTGAATAATGAATACATTCAAAACATCCTCAGTCTGTTCACAAACAGTTGAAAACGGGAAAATAAAAGGCAAAAATATCAGGAGATAAGTCGTTCATTTTGAATTATGTGCTTGTTTCTGTTATGTAACTGTACTGGAGGTTGCCATTCTTATGAGATCTAATTTGCTAAAGCCAACTTCTTGCTAATATAATTTCAAGGAAATGAATAACATCTTTATTATCATGGTGCATATCTGCTAGAAAGTACAACTATATTATAAATACAGAAAACTATGGATGAATCTGCTAATGTTTGTAGGGTAATTTATAATCTCTGCCTTTTACATAATAACCTTCACCAGCAATATTTTTCTGTAGAAATTCAAAGCAGGGTGTTTTTCTTCTGTCACTTAGTGAGTTCATCCCTAAGTCAGACAATGTTTTTACAGCCACTGGACAGAACAAAAGGAATTTTAACATTGCCTATAAAGTTTGTCTGGATCTAAAGTTCCAAGAGGAGCACATATATGAAAACTCTGTGAGAATAATTTTTTAAAGATTTTACATCAATGTACTTGACGACAAATTGTGTCATATAACATCACGAAACATCATATATAGTAAAATTATGAAAAAGTTCTGTAGAGTAAAGGCTACTGGCTTCTAACTGAAGTAAGAGCAAAGTTAAGTCAAAATTAATCTTACTCTGCAATATAGATGCTCACAAAATACAACTTCTGCAAATTTCTTTTCCGGGGTTTGGGATGGTTCTTGCAATGCGTAGTAGTACAGCATTTTTTACCAAATGAGTCTCTAGCCTAGACTTCAGTTTCATACACATGCTTACTTTGCTGAAAATGCATCACCATACTCCGGTGTTTTGCTAAGTAAAAGTCTTACATCACAGATCCTGTCTGAGTCGATATTTGCTTGTCTTGTTTTAAGACCATAACAATTCTTGAACAGGAGTGTTCCCTTTAAAATCTTACAAATACTTATTGTACATGGAAGGGAAAACAAAATAGTAGCAAGGTTCTCATTTTACATAGCAATATTTGGGAAGCAGTAAAATTCTGTATTCCACAGGCAAAATGAGAACTGGCAGAGCTTAGAGTGCTTAAAAGATTGGAAAGATATTAAGGAAAATGAGCTACAATATATGGCTTTTTTCAGTTGTAGCTTTTTGGACATTTGGCTCAATTGTCTACTCAAAGGCTGCATCTACATGAGACACTAAATGCACAGTAGACTAATTCTACTGCACATCAGTGCATCATGGCAAAAGCCATGCTATTGTGCTAATGCACAGTAGAATTAATCTACTGCACATTACAATCACTAAAATGTGTGTGCAGGCCTGCACAGTAGCACTGGTTACCACGCCTTCAGTTAGTACCTGTTATTACAGGTACTAAATTTAATGCTCAGGACATATTGTGCATTAATGCATGTGTAGATGTGCCCAAAAGCTTGGGCATCACCTGAGTAATAGTAAAGTGTAATGAATACTGAGATCCTTTGAAAATTTATCACTTGGTGCGTATCTGAACCAAGCAGCCATCTGAGTAAGCCCAGTCATGTTGTGATTCTTGCTGGATCAGGCTTTCTTGTGAGAATTATACAGTGTGTGTGTTTGTCTGTAAGTAACACTTTCTTCACGCTCTGATTTGCTGATGGAAACAGCCAATCAGTGTTCCAAGCATGGGGGAGCACCACCATTATTTTGAAGCTGCTCCAAGGACTGGACAGAAGATGGAGGAGCTGAGGTCAGCAGCACTGACTCCCCCACTCCACCCCACCCCACTCCTTGCAAGAGGCAGAACAGTGGCAGCCTGGGGCATTAGGTAGCAGCACTCCATCCCAGCCCCTCCTCCCCTGTCATTCCTGATGGGCAATTGACTAGTGCACGCGCGCGCGTGCACACACACACGCGCGCATGCGCGCGCGCGCGCACACACACACACACACACACACACACACACCCTGTTAAGGATGAGGATAACTTTTTTTGAATCAACAGTATAGTTGGGATAGAGTTAAACATGCTTTTGAATGGAAGACGTTCTCTCTCATTTCTGGGCCATCATGGCTATAGCATCAGTCTTACACTACCAAGGAAGAGGATTTTACTTTTACATAGCTTCTCTCCTGGCTAGAAGCATACCGTCACAGGGGCCACCTTTGTGGCCAGATCCAAAAATGGCAAGCCCACCTGCCTAGGGCAGCACTGTCTCACGTGTTACGACTTGGTGGTTAACTTGATTTATTAAGTAGGAAACTGCCCATTCCTTGCCCCAATGCCAGGGGGCACTATCTGTGGCCCAAAACCTCCCTACACTGCAGCATATGCCTCACAGATGGCATCCAAATTACAATTACTTCCCCTGGCCTGAGGCCAGGGCAAATTCAGTTCATAATTGGGCTCCATTCACTCTCACACTCACTCTGCCCCCCTCTCAGGGGGCTCCTGGCATACCTCTCATCCTGGGCCACACTCCACTGCCTTAGCTCCTCTTGAGCAACCCCTTGTGGGCTTTCAGACTGAGCTACTCTCTCCCTGGTACCACCACGCAGCAACTTCAGTTCCCACAGGTTCCCTTACTCTACATTGCATAGCCTTAGACCAACGGTGGGCTCTATTTGCCCCAGGCTCCTCACCAGGCAACTTTACACCATGGCCCACCCTGGGGTGTCCTCATCATACTAGCCCTTGCCCTGGCCCTTGTGCTGGCCTTCAGGCCTACTCTTAGTTCAGCTCTACTCTGTGCAGGGCCTCACACCACCTTCACCAACTACTATCTCTGGGGCCTCCGGGATCTTGCATCCCTGCTGGGCTTGTGCACCTACAAATGAGCATACCTGGACCCACTACTCCCACAGCTCTCACGATTACCCATCAGATGGTGGGGGCCAGGGCTAAAGTGTCCCTACCTGCCTTTCACCAGGGAGGTTAGCGGTCCTGGCATTTAATTTAGACTGTCCTGCCACTGGCAGTCCCACTGGGCCTCCCTACCATGTCAGCGTGCAGTTTTAGGTCATGCCCAGGACCAGGAGCCTCCAACCATCCACATAATTCCTGCCCTTACCTCCAGAATGTTCCTGAGCCATAGCTCAGCCAGCTGATGTTTCTCTCATGGCTACTGGCAGCAAACTGCTGCCTCCCCCTATATAAGTTGGGTCCTGAAGTGGCCACCCTAATCAGGCACCTGCCAGATGCCTGCCTCAGCTCTTAAAGTGGTAAGCACCCAAAGGTGTGCTGCCACACACATTTTAAATGGTCAGTTATAATTTAGAATGTCTACAATGTTTACATTCTGCTACTACTGAATGAAGATTGTAATAGGGGGCTTAAGCCGAACCCCTGTTACTGAGGGTGAAACTAATGGTGAAACTGAGAACACAGTTGAATAGGGGAGGTAGGACACACACTGGGAAGAGATAAGAGGTTGATGACCACGGTCAGACATAAAAGGTGGGGCAAAGCATCAAACGTTGCCCTCGGGGAACTAGAAGAAAGAAGAAGAAACCGTTGCGGCAGAATTACCTGAAGTGTGAAGGATGACATGAATGGGAACGTGAGAAGATGACTCTGGTCTGGTGAGATGCAGGGGAAATACTTGCCTTTGGGATATTGTGGCTGGAGATCAGCTGGCAAGACCTCGGGAAGGTGAGAGATGCAATCCCTGATAGCTCCATGCCCTGAGATGGATGACAGACATCTGAAGTGGTGGAGAACAGCCGTGATTGAGGAAGGAGTAACGAAGAAGCTCCACACTAGGACCTAGCGTCCAACAGCCAACAGTCCTAATCTCTGGGAGGAGGGGAGAAGAGTGAGGAACTCGACCCCAGGGACAAAGCCAGGGGGAAGCTGGCTTAACTGGAGTGGTGGGGAGCCCCTGACCAGCAGTGGAGCAGCTGGGAGTCTGCAACTTATCCAAGTGGTGATTTAGCTGCCTCTCACTAATGAGGCAATTAGCGTGATTATACCCTTTTGTTTCTATGTTAAATAAACCGGCACTTGTGAAATACTCTGCTGGGTGGTCTAGCATCTCTGACCTCTCCCCTTAGGGATTAACATCAAATCATTTTTCATCTCCGTAGTCATGGTAGGCGAGTCTTGAGGAAGGAGGGGAGGACAGCTGATACTCTCCCACAAAGATAATGGGTCAGATCGTCAGTTGGTGTAACTTCCATGCCTACCTTCACTTCAACTGTGTCTGAGGACCTGCCCTGTTTTTTAACAGTATTATGATCCTACACAATGAATAAATATGTAATACAATTGAATTGTTTATATATTTTCCCCCAGTTTTCTTCTTTACTATATAGCTATTTTAGTATTGGGATGACCAGGTGTTAAAAAACTCAGCCTACCTTTTACTCTGGTATCTCAGTATCAACTGAGGCTTCTCCTCAGGAAGTATTTGATAAGCATGTTATGAATATGTTGTGGTAGTGTTGGTGTGATGGTACTGGTGTAGCCATGATGGCTGTGGAAGTGCTCGTGCTTGTCCTGTGGGGTGTATCTTAATGTTTCCACAGGATCTTTTACAGTCTCAGTTCTTTTACACAAAGACAGTGTGCTTCTAGTATTGCACAACTGGGACTGGGGTAAGGGAAACCACTCTCTCCTGCCAAGGCTTGATCTATGTAATTTAGGAGGAAGGTCTTAGCCTCCATGGGTGCTGTCCTTAAGCCAACCCTGGCACAATCTTCTGGGGCTCTGCCTCCCCTACACCCCACATACGCCAACCCTCGAGATCTTCAAATAGATGTTCCAGGCACACAGACTATACTTTTATATTGTGCCTTCTGAGGTAGGTAATATATATAAAGCAAAAAAACCCACTATGTAACTCAAAATAGCACTCCAGGGGTTAGTCCCTTTTTACAGTCCTCATGCCTGGAGTTGGACCACCCAGGTCCTTGCCCTGCCCTTTACAACCCTTCTCTCTCTTCTTTTCCAGGTCCAACGTCTCTGGTTAGGTCCCAATCTTCAGTCCCCGACAACCAGGACTTGCCTGTAGGTAAGTCATTTGGCTCCTCCGAGCCACTTCAGTGGGTTTGCTGCCTGCCAGCTGCCTTCCACCATTCACCCCTCCTGGGGCAAGCTTTTGGGTACCGTTGCACCCTTTCTCAGGTTTTTGAGGGAAAAAACCCCAGATACACTACAGAGAAAGAGTAGATAAAACAAAGGCTTGTGCAAAACTCCATAGCCAAGTACAGACATTATATTTTTACTGGTATAAGTGATTGGAAACCTATATCTATAACAGAACAGAAGTTTGGCACACTTAAACTGATTTAAAAATGGAAGAACTTGTCTAACATTGCCCTTTGGTGGGGCAAGGGGCAAATGTGTGTTCTGTTCACTTCTGATCTAAACTACGCCACTTAGAGAAAACTGTGTAACTTAGTGCAATTCCACTTTATGCTTTTTGCATGTCTGTATTTAACTCATATGTGAATAAAAGCAGGATATAAGAAATGATATCAGACAAGAGAAATGCAGTAGAACAGGTAACCTGATAAGTGGAAGACCAACACTGCATAGGTTAGTCATTTCAAATGCATAATTTATGTTCAGTTTGCTTCCAAACTTGCTTCTGTTTTTATATAACATTAAGTTTATAAAATCAACACAATGAAGTTTCATCACTGTCTGTATTGATTTTTCTGTTGTAAAACAAGCTGGGAGTGATTGTAAGAAACCAGAGAAATGAGATGGGTGTGGTATTAGAAAGGATACCTTAAAACTTCTGATACTCTATATGACATATTTTAGCTTGTATGTCCCTTCTAGAGCCAGGCACAAAACACTTCTAATGAAAACTGCATAACCAGTGACACCTGACACTTTTAGCAAATTCACATAAATTTTGCTGAAATAGAGGAAAAACTGAAATTCTGAAAACTTTCAAAATATATTATATTGACATTTTTTAAACAAAACCTTTCAATTTTTTTGTTTGAAACTCCTCTACAGAAAAAAATTAAATAAACACTAAGAAATATTTAATCTAATTAAACATTTTGTTCAGTCTCAGTTTTCTTATTTGCTGAACATTTTGAAAAGTTTTATTTTTAGGTATGCCCAAAACCAATATATTTTTCTGACTTAAAAAAATATTGTCAATGCACCAAAATGTCCATTATCCATCCAGCTCTTATCCCTTTTATGTAGGTTATAGAGACATAAGCCAGAAGAAATGGAATAGTCAGTTAATGGGATTACAAAAGAGTGAAATGCCAAAATAGTAAAATGCAATGAATACTGTGAAACAGAGTATTTGAAGGAGTGAGAACTAATGTGTTGGAATATAACAGGAACAGAAAACAGCAAGAGCATGCATCTTTACCCTTATAATATGTTATGCAATATTTGTTAGACCTCCGACTCCATGCAACACCCAACGACTAGGGAGACAATGGATCGATGTATGCATCACTTGCACACATTGCTCATCAACAGCTTTATTCAAAATGGAGACAGCTTCAGGCGAGCTCCAACAAACCGGGGAGCTGCCACGAACATTAGTTTTTTCCATATTTATTCATCTTCGTTTATGCTCATTAACATTTACCCCACCTTTGTCCCTCCTTTGTTCCACCCTTAGTCCTTCCCATTTTAAACTCTGCCTCTGTTTATTCTTTGTTTCATTAGCATGGAATTGCCTATGTAGTTCACTCATTTACATGTCTTTTTGCTATGAGTGCATGCCTAAGACCATGACCCCTGCTTCTTTCGGTCACTTGGGCAGACTTCAACCAAAGTGTGGAAGCTTCTGGAGTCTTCTTTGCCAATCACCATTCATCTTTTTGCATATGTTTATCTTGGATTTTGTTACCAGTTATGTGATGTCTTTCACATTCCAGTCTGTTTTTTAGTCCCTTGTTGTACCATCTCCACATTCCTAAGACTTCACCTCATTCACAGTGCACAGATTTACACAGACTCACTTGAAATTGGTTGACACTGTTAAGATGGTTACTTAGCATAAGCGAATGGCTGGCTTAGCATAAGCATTCATAAGCCAAATCTGCTTTATCTTCTAATGATATCTGGTGGTTTGCATTCTGTTGTTTTACACAATGAGCTATATATCTTATAACACTACTATATTGTTAGGAAAATGCTTGCCTAAGCGTCTTGCAATGTTACTTTTAACATACTATTCTGCTTTGTGCTTAGCAGCTTGCTAGGCCACAGGTTATAATCTTTTATTCAGGTGCAAATCCAATGTTCCCCAAGATCCAAATACAGTCACCCTAACAAAATTATGTTATAATATTCTACCTTTATGTTATTCACATGTACTTGGGACCACAGCAGTTTTTGCTGGGGTAGAGCAGCCCCGGGCTGGCAGAGGGCTAGGAAAGGCAGCCTTCGACTCTGGGTTGGCAGTATTGGGCACTGGGGCTGGGTATCGGGTTGGGACATGAGGTTGCTAAAGTGCGGGGCTAGGTGGCAGGTCACCATCTACATGCATGTTTCAGCAGAGTAAATTATTATGCCATCTGATAGTACTGTCCCTGACAGTATCCTATGGCAGAATTAATTAATTTACTGCACCCTAATACCAGCACAGGTATAGATTGATGCTTTACTGCAGAGCTAGTCAATCTGCAGTAAATTTCACATGTTAATGCATCCACTGTGTATTATCTAAATGTAATACAATCAATCTAAGTTCTGCCTTGCATTATATTTCTGTGGATTTTATTTTTAGCCCATTAAACCATCTTTCAGCAAAAAATCAGATCTTATAAACATATCTACAATACCAGAGGATGGAAGATGTTATGGTACCAATATATAGTGTATCCTGCTATACCAGTGATTCTCAACCAGGGTGCCACAGCACCCAGGGATGCCACCAGATCCTTTGGAGGGTACCAGGAGGTATGGGAAGGTAAGTGAGGTGTGAGAGACAAGCAGATAAAGGCAGACTCAAGTTTGTTCCTGCCTGACCATTGTCCCATCCCCACTGGCTAGCCCCTCTGAAACAAAATAGCATAGTAATAGATACACTGTTTTTCAAAAGTGGGTGCCACTCAATTCACAAAAGTTACAGAGCAGTGCCTTGAGTCCAGAAAAGTTGAGAACCAATGTGCTATACAGTATTTACATAAGACGTTACAGTACACATGGTAGAAACATGTACTTTTCTGTTCCAGTGGGAAATGAGTAAACACTATGAGAGCACTAACTATAAATTGCTCAGATCTGCTCAAGCATGTTCTCCTGCCTCAACCCAAATATTGACACTGACAAAGCTGTAATCACTTTCAGCCTTTAAATATGAGTAGAGGGAATTCTACTCCTTTTTTTACTATAAATTATCACTCCACAGGACCCCAGAGTATGTAGGGAAAAATGTTACATAGTGTTCGTACAAAAGAAATAGCTTCTGTACACATATAGCAGCCAAGATTAACATGTTGTCTTCATAGACGGCAATTGAAGAACTGCCTGAGCCACTCTTTTGTTCGTGGAACAGCTATCATGCATATGTTAATAAATCTATCCTCCTTTGTTGGTGAAAAAAGATCTTTTTATAGAGCGATTCCCCTGCTTCAAAGGCAGAGGGGACATTCAAAACTAACCACAAGCCCCCTGTCAGTAAGCTTAATGAGAAGTGGGAACAGGCATTCCTTGTTGTGGTATGGATGTTGTATTAACTAAGGATTTAATTGTCAGTAAGGACTTGTTGCTGCTGTCTTTATATAGGCAAAATGCTCACTGATTCAGTGTCTTGCTTGAGGAAGATCTGCAGATCTGCCCTTGTAAAGCAGGGATACAACAGAACTTATTTTATTATTGAGAGTTCACATGCCTACATCTCGACCAGTTTGGTAAGGACTTAAAATTGTTGCATCTTTGAGCCTATGTGAAATACGTTGTTTGTTTTCAGTTCAGATCTTCATAGGCAAGTGTCCTAATTTCACTTCACATTATCATATTTAGTAATGCTAGTAATTGCTAACATTGTTAGCAAGCATAATGGAATGGCCTTGAACACTAAGAGAAATAATATGAATATTGGAGGACTATCAAAGACTGGTCCTTCTCCAACAACCATGTTGTTAAAGGTTACCCTAAACAGAACCCCCCATAAGAGTTCTATTATAAATGGTTGGGCTGGAGACCCTAAGACCCTTAGTACCGATGAGTGTAGTTGTACCCTGGGATTTTTATTGAGTGTAAAGGCCCTGTTGCTTGTTCACTTGCAACAGCTGCAAATCATTGTAACCTCTAGGGCTAGGTTGCACATTACACTTAGACCATACTAAAGCTATGGGATATTAAGCTCGGTTAAAGTGTGCGTGCATGTTAAGGGTTAATACTGTTTCTTGCCTGCAGAGTTCTGACTTGCCACCACAGGGCTGGTGAGCAAGGGCATGGCCAAGAGCCACAACACCTGGGCTCTATCCTTGTTCTGGGTGCAGGCTTGTGGGGAAGCTGGGACTGCAAATTACTCATTTTATCTCCCTGGAGATTGAAGGTATCCTAACACAAGCTATACAGCATGGCCCAGAGTTAACCTTCACCTGAAGTGGCATAACTGTGATATGCTCAGAGGACACTTAGCATGAGTTAATGAGCTTTAATGTGTGGACACTTGGGGCATTTATACACCTATCTTTTAGTTCTCAGATGCACTGGAGATCCATCATTTTGGAGCATGGGAACTGATGTGCACCGTGCTGTGCCACTTGCAGTTGTATAAATGGCAAAATGCGCATCAGCTTGGAGAAAATGGTAGCAGTGCGCTTTTGAACTAAAGCACCTCCGAGGTGTTTTAGTTCAAAAGCGCACCACCGCCATTTTCTTTGCACTGACGTGCATTTTGCCACTTACACAACTGTAGGCGTCGCATTTGCACATGTAAAAATGCACGTAAGTTTTAAGTGCCCTTAGTATGCTCTAAATCTAATGTGTAGCTTCACCCCTTTTAAAGTTGGTACATGTTAGGAGATAACCAT
>NW_017729032.1:220653775-220665678 GCF_001723915.1 Gavialis gangeticus
TCTGCTAATTAAATGCTTTACACACAAATTCTGCCTGCTCTGTCAGCTCCTATTGATTGCGTTTGTTAGTATGACCATGATAGGACTAAATGCTTAGTCAGTGCACATGCAAAGGGCTTTTCTGTAGCCTGCTGCCAGTTGCCTGTCTGAGTTGGATGATGGAGATCCATGTGTTTAAGGGTCTGGATAGGTGAAATTTAAGGCTAACACAGAAATGCATTCTGTAGTCCAGAGGGTTTAACACCATTGCCTGTAAGGGAATAGCTTTTGCAATACTATGAGGGCACTTATGTGCTAGACTTCTTGAATGTGTATCTGCTTGCTCTTAGTAAGTGTTAATTTGATGTGTGGCAGACAAGGTTCTTTGGTAAATGTGATAGCTTTTATTAGACCAACTAAATAAAATCTAATAAAAGATATCACAGTTACCCAAAGAACCCTGTCTTCCTATGTCTTTAGACCAACACAGCTACAACCAACATCCCCAAAATTTGGACATGTTACACCACTCTAAGAAATCAAGGTGGCAGCTCCTATTGAATTTGAAAATTGGGTAGATACCTCCCCTAGGATTATGCTTCTTTGAAAACTGCATCCATAATACTTGACCAAACATCGGTGTTCAGTGGGCTCTATGTCATAATTAATCTAGGCACGTATCTGTTACAGTATAGAATATACTGTTGCTAGCCTGTCTGGCTCAAGAATTGTTAATGGTCACCCTCTGACACTTTCTATACTGGCTATCTGTCGGTGTGTTGATCCAGGTGAATTCCTTTGTTTGCATTTAGAAAAAATAGTGAAGGGGCAGTGGGGGAACCTTGTGGATTTTGCAAGGGTAGATTTTAACCAGAGACTTTCCCAAATGGCATCTGAGTGGTTTTGCCAATATTCCACAGGTGTGTACCACATGCATGTTTGTGAAGGGTGTGATGACAGCCCTGTATCCATCATACATTAATCTTAAAATACACTAATGCATCTGTTATGCATTTAAGAACATTGTTAGTGCTAGCGTCAGAGATATTTAAGCTCTAATAGACCATAAACAGGGGAAAATTAACAAGAGGCTATAAGGGGGGTGAACAGGCTCACTGTGAATTTGAATGGTGAGCAGCAGAGTAGGTGGAATACAGAAAAGAACAGTTTTACAGTTTTGCAAGTGACCTTATTCCTATTCCACATTCACTGTGGTTGAAGTCAATTTTTATAAAAGTCAGCTAACAGCTAATAGAACCTCAGCCCAGTTTATTGAAACAAATAGTTTATGACACTTGCTTCAATAAATTTAACTGAGACAGTGACAGCAGAGGCTGATTAGAGTTACTGAAATATGTAACTGTATCTTAGAAGTATGTGTCAAGACACCCAACTCACAAGTTTGCCACGGATTTAAAATCTATACTAAAATGGGGCCTAGGAAATAAAAAGAACAAGCTCTGAGAATGTCTGAGTACAGCGTGGGAAATTTGGGACTGGGAGTGTGTTTGTGGTGGGAGGAGTGGGGATTGTGTATGGGAGCAGGGCAGGAAGGGAGTGTGTGTCCAATCTCTACTTAATTTTAGCTCCTCTTGGTTTGCACTTTCAGATTTTCACACAGAGGCTTTGGTTCAGATGAACTTGAAATTTAGATGAAGATTTAGAGAAAATAATTAAGTTTTCCTGATTTCAGGTTGACACTAAGTAATGGCTCCAAGTTTTGGAATACTTTACATCTGAGGGGAGGGTATTTGTCTGTGCCTTAGTGTAGGTTGTCTAACTTGTGGCTTAGACTCCCAAGAAAGTTTTGCAGACTTCAACAGACCTTTGCAAAACTGAGCTCCAGTTTCAGCTTTTTGACTAAACAAAAATCTAAAATAAGTTTTCCTAAATACAAGAGATGAAAAAGAAAAAAAAATGCTGCACTTGGAGCTCCTTAGGAGATGAGTCTGTAGCCTACAGATAATAATAATAATAATAGTATCTTGCTCTTTGAAATAGACAGGATAGAAAAAGTGAAAAATGAGGTGTTAAAAGGCTTTTCTGAGGTTAGTCTGGATCAAAGACAGGGGCAGATTTTAGATGTTTTAATTCTTATGCTTTGTTTTAACCACATTAAACATTAAAAATACTGTCTCACTTTTTATTAATATTTTATATTCTTTTTGTAGGTAGGTTTTGTGACAGGTAGATGGAGAACCTTGACTTTTAACTTTGTGTATTAGAATCTTTCAAAAATGCTAAATTGTAAGTGGGGTTTGCATTTGATCAATTTATACTGACAACAACTAGAAACATTTTCAAGGCGTTGCTTCTGTATTTTATCTTGTAACATTTATTAAAATAACTGTATGGCTAAAATCACTGCATGTCTCACTAAGTATTTTGACCTCTATCAAATTTTAGGCCGGTGTGGGTTTTTTTATCACTGCGTATAAACTGTGTTTTGTCCAGGGTGTAACGGGTATCACTGTAATGCCCTTGTAAAGTGTAATTTATAAAATGTGTCTGAGTTTGTCACAAAAATTTATTTCTGGGACATAGCACAACATAGATACATGAATGAAAATGATTGTTGGCCATATACTAGTAGTAACACTTTTTGTTTTTCTATTATGTTCCTTTTATCCAATGTCATTAGACTCTTATTTTTCATTATAATTCAGTCTTTGAAATATGATTTATAGCAATAAACAGTAAACTTTTTTTCACTTGTATCTTAGAAGTCTGTGTGTTTTAATCAAAACTAGCTAGTAATTCTTTTTTCTGACTTGTGTTGTGGTCTCTTGACTTCCTGAAGAGGCATAAGCAACTCCAGCAACCCACATAATAAAATACTTTATTTGCCTTGAGGTATCAGTTAGTGTTACTCAGAATCAAGTTTGTTTGAAATGATGTGTACAGTATAATGAATACTATTTCAGAATGCTATTTCATGTTTCTTTCTGAAGTAAATGAGATTTGCCCTCCCTTATGTCACATACAGAAGACACCTAGGCTAGGTATAGACATTCAAAGAGCCCAAGGCGGAATCAATCTAAAGTATGGGGTGTTGTGTAAATGGCATAGTTTAGATAAGTAGTGAACAGAACACATGTGCTTTGGGTGGGGGTGGGAAGGTTCAAAACTTAGACTGGTTTCCACCATTTTTAAGCCAGTCTGTGTGCACCAAACTTCTGTTCTGTTATGGGTATAGACCAGTTTCCAATCACTTGTACCGGCAGAAGAGTAGAGCTTCAGGATGCAGCACACTAGCAGACTCAATTAATCAAGTCTGCTCTGATGTGTTCTGATTACAGCATGTCAGAGTAGGCATCAGGCACATAGATATACTGTCCTATAGTGCAGTAGTTTAGTGACTGGTTATGCAAAGATTTTGTTTATAGGATTGACCTTTGATCAGATCAAATGCCAAGGGTCAGATTAAAATGGACCTTGTAAATGCCCAAATAGGACATAGGGAAAATGTAAGTACCAAAGTCATAAAGTGATTCAAATTGTGACACAAAAGTACTTAGATTCTTTAGGCATCTTCATTTAAACCAAAAAGAGGAATATACTTGGGTAACTTCCCAAAAAGCAATCCAGAATAATTGCTAGGTATCTAACTCCCTTCTATTCCCTGTGATCCATATTGGTGCTAGGAGACATCTCAACTCCACCTAAGTATTTGATCTATAAGGTGAGGTTTGCCCAATCCTGGAAACATTTGGCTCAAGACTGTGCATGCTCAATACTTAAGACAGATAGGGGAGGAGGAGAAGTTCTTGGTTGGGCCTACTTTGTGCCTACTAGCCCAGTGGTAAAACCATTCACCCAGAAAGTCAGGGACCGAGGTAGTAGGCCTTCCTCACCTTGTGGGGATTCCTTAGTTTTGGGGCCAGTTGCCAGGATTATTTCTGCTTTTAATCAGTCTGTCTGATGTAAAATCCATAATCAGTTCTGGCATCAACTCTGGCCCCCAGGACTTTCCCTGATCAAGTGACTGCTGCTACCACTAACCTACAAAGGCATGCTGCCTCTTGCTTTCTCTTCTTGTGCCTCTATGTGTTCCTATGTATGTTCAGAGAGACTGCTCCAACACGCTGTAATTACAGTGTGATGGAGCAGACTCAATTAATCAGTGTGTTGGAGCAGTCTCTAGCATTGGAGCAGACTCCACTCAATTCAGCACGCTATAATTATGGTGCGTTGGAGCAGACTCGAGTAATTACCACACTCCAGGATACTCCAGTGTCACATGTATTAGCTTTCCCATGCTGAGAAATGGCAGTGGGGGTGCTTTAACCACCAAAAGCACTCCACCACCATTTTTGAGTGTAGGGATGCTGATACATGTGATGCTACCGGCGTTTTAATTAGTGTGGCTCTTGGCATTAAAGCACCCCACTCTGCCTCCAAGCACATCTATAAATGCCCTATGACTATTGCATTATTGGTTCCCAGGGGACAAGGTGTAATAGAAGAGGAGAAACATTCCACCCAGTCTATTCTATACCTTGGTAGCTATGACATGCTCCTGGGAAGTAGGAGATATGGATTCGAGTCTTCTAATCCTGAGTGAGGCCTACAGCCACGCAAAAGGCTGGGTGCCACTGCTATTGGGCAAAACCAAGGACAGTGAATCTCAAGTGAACAGAAGAGCCTGATGTCTAGATTGGAAAGGGAATTCAGACACAGTGCTTATTGCTTGTTGGCTATTTCTTGGTGTCTCTGGGCTTTCTAAATTCCTGTTGGATGCACTTGCCTCTTCCCGGTAACTGTGTAGAGCACCTAGATACTTAAACCTGGTCATCCTACTCTCCCAGGCTTAGGTGGCTAGATGCTGCATTGAGATGCCCAAATGAAGGTACCTCTGAGACTAGACTGGATCTGGGCCTGAGTGATTTGCCTGTATGCATGCAGGAAGAGCCAGTATTTGAAACTTGGTCTCCTAGTCCCAGTCCATTACCTTATCCATAAAAACTTCTTCTGCCCAATCCTAACACAGATGTTTCCAAAGCCATTTCCCATGCTTTTCGTCCTCCTTAGGGCACCCATATTTTTTACGGTCATTGTAGTGTTTTTAAGTGTTTTCAATGGAAACGGATTTTAATGGATTTTGTCATATAGCCAAGCACTTCCTATTTAGTAGCTGTACATGCCGTCTTCAGACTCCAGGATTACTTTGGATAGACAACATGGTTGTTAGCATATTGTCCTGTTATCTATTGGGGGTTTCACATCCTGAAATAAATGATTAAATATTTCTTCCCTTTCTTTTTCAGGTTTTTTGAATTTTGTGTCTTTTTATGGCACTGGACATAATATGACAAGACCAAATGGAATGAGGTGAGAGTTACAGCAAACAAAGAAAGCTAGTGGTGCTAGAAATGTACTGCTCTGTGCTTTTGCAAATGTTGAATGTAAGAGAGCATCAGTCTTTTTCCTCACTACACATTAAGGTTCATATTTATGAACTAAGGGAACCTTGGCTTCAACTTAGCAACACATATTAATTGACTTAAAAGGGGTAGCTCCTGTGCTTAAAGTTAAGTGTGTGTTCAAGTGATTTGCTGGATCTGGGTTTGAACCTTCAATGAGTGGATTCAATACAATCGTGGAGCAGAGAGCTATTTCAGGTCAGTGAGGACAGCAGAACCTGGCCCTAATTGGGTATGCCCACGTGGCACCATGCAGGGGTGTGCAAAGAAATACAGCTTAGGTGGAGCAGTGGAAGCGACATAGCCACATTAATGTGGTGCTCAGACCAAATTAATGAGCTCCACTGGGTAGTGCAGATACATACAGTATGTACAATACATCCAGTAACTTCTATATAGCAGAGTGAATTCCTCGTTTGGATACAAATAGCCACATGTTTCTGCTTTGCAGTGTGAAAAACCGATTAAAAATAATTGCACATCACAAAATGTACTCCTTTCAAGAGCTTCACTAAGTGACAGTTCAGCATTAGTGTCATAAAGAGATCCTGGGTGATATTTCACTTGACAAAAGAAAATGACTGACCCCGTGCTGGGGTGACTGAGAGGGTAGTGAGAGAGTAGGTGTCTACAGAAGAAAATCCACACACCGGTTGCAGTTGGAGAAAATCCACACAAAGGTTGCAGTCCAGCACCTGTTTCATTAGAAGTCCTGAGTTGGGCATTTAGTTGCAGGACAAGGGAGAGGAGTAGTCGTGTCCAGGAGACCTAGTGGTTGTGCTGAATTAGTTTTCTTTGCTGAGTCTACCACAGAATCTCAGCAGGACATTGGACATGCCCAATTGAGCGTGGTCATTTGCCCCCCTTGGAGTTCAGATTCCCCTGGTGGTGCCAGGGGCATGTAGTTGACTGGGGAACAGGGTGAAGCATTTTCTAAGTTGGCTGATTTTTTTTCACCCAAGGTTGCAGTCATTACTTAAACCAGGCGAGCAGCTTGTAGTCATGACCTCACAGTGGCAGTGTTGATATTGCTGACATAGCAGCTCTTTCATTCACCACATTTAAACAACAGTACTGTTTGTTTAATCTCCTCCTCAGACAGGAACAAAGACATTAGGAGAAAACACTCTACGTAGAGAAAAGACAAAACTAAACAAAATCAATTATAATGACTGTGTGAGGTGACTTATCTCCAAATACATATGTCTACATATAAATAACCCAAAACATGCCAGATCCTTTGCAAACTCTTCAGCATTGGGGGAGAGCTAGAAATGGCTTACTTTAGCCATGCAGTTTTTTCCATCATATAGAAGACATTTCAGTAAATGTTGACACAAAAAAGAACATTAATAACATTCCTCTTTCCCCATGTTAATCTGTCTTGCTGCACTCCTTGAAATAGACAGCTTCTTAATTATTTTTAACATGCCAAACTCACTTGACGTAAAATATCTTTATGCATGACGCAAACTATGCTTTTCAAGAAAATATTAAAGAGTGCTTGGCATCTAAGTTGTCTTTGAAAATAACTGAGAGACTGGTGAGAGAAACAACTTATTGCATATAGCAGGGGTGAGGATTAACCTCTAGACCCTATTATCAGCTGCACCAGCAGAAAAAAATATTTTTAAGACATCGACTTTGGAATGTCTTGAATTTACTTTGTGTTTTCTAGGTATAAAACTTAGCAGAAGTGAGTTATTTAGTTACACGTGAGAGATCTGTAAACAAAATGAGGTGTAATAAAAGAGTAACATAAATCTCGGTCTCACAGGCATAGTTAATTAACTTAGCATTTTGATTTGAAATGTACAACTTCTTAAAAACCATGTGTTTAGACTGGGAAATGTACTCAGGATCTTGCTTGTTCTGATGTAAATAACAGATGCTTATCTCTCTTGTACACACTTATGTCTTTGAAATCTGACCTCTTAAAAGTAACTCTTAAGTAAATTGCTGTTGGACATTTGAATGGCTAATATTGAAATTGAGTATACAATAGCTCTGGAGTGTTGCTCTTGCTAAGCAGAGAGAAGTGCTTAGTTTGTTCAAATGGGATTAGTGCGTAGTGAAATGATGTTCAGTGTGTGTGTTTGAAGAAACAGGAGGCTAGAGAACTGAGATATCTTACCTTTTATAGTTATACAGCTTAAACAAGAAAATCTGACGCAAGGTATACATGTGTTCATATAATATCTGTATTCAATACTGCTCCCAGTGATTCCCATGTAATCCTAAAGGGGTTCAGAGCTGGGACACTGATTTATGCAATGTTTTAAGTGCACACAGCTCCCTTCAGTCATAAAAAAAGTGTATGAGACTGCAGCACCTTTATTTCCACTGAAACAGCAACACTGTCAAGCACTGCAGTACCAATTTGCTGTTATAATTTCTCCCTCCTGGTCCTGCAGCCACATCCCAATTATACTGATGCCCTCTCTGGTCTGTCCAGTGCCTCAAACTGTCCAGGGCTGCATGGACCTGCCTACTTTAGGGGATCAGCCCTTACAGGTGGTACAGGTAGACACAGCAGCAGCAAATGGTGGGGTGGAGAGGGCTGTGGAGGTTCCTATGGGCTAGAAAACCTTGGAAGAGAGCTCCCTGCAGAGTGCCATGGTCCCACTCAGACACAGGGTGGCCCTGTTTGTGATGTCTGTCCCTTAATATGCCTTGCATCTAGCCTCATTCGAAAAACAGCTCTTCAATCAAGCTTGTGTTTTCTTAGTTTTTTAAAGAACAGTTTCTCATTTTTTTACAGACTTCATGGACAAACATTTTTAGCGCTTTTGTGGATAAGCCCCTCGCCCCTTTTTTTTATGGAAAGGCAAAACTATTTTAAAGGGAAGCAGTCCTCTCTTTGCCCATATGAGGCTGAAGCCAATGCTTATTAAACTAAATGGAAAGAATTCCATTAACTTTAGTGGGCTTTGGATAAGGCCCATAAAATATTTTGCCAATTGTTTAATGGTATTGGGAGAAAAAAATGCTTTCTGGCCTCCCTGGTGGGTAAAAGTTTAGCCCTGAAGCGTGAAGTTTAGTATCCGTTTATATCATTCTCATACCTTGCATAACTTCTGAGGTTCTTATGTTCCAAAAAATAACAAATGCTTCTTAAAACTTTTTGCAAATATTCATCTTTCTGAGCCAGGGCATTCCAAGCTCATTATATAACAACTTGAAGGAGTATTCCCTTTCCTTCATTTTAGGTGTACTTTAATTCATTTTCATGGAGTGTCCTTTTGTTCTCATTTTGTAGCTAGGGAAAGGAAGAAAGGTTGATCAGTTTTCAGTTACTGTTCTTTATATCTCAGAACTGAGAGAATATTTTGCAACAAATAAATTGTTTGATTAAGTTGGCTGAGGAATATCCAAATTGTCATATTATCCTGGCAGCGTAAGCCACAGTGGACTATTTCTCCCTTCTCCTGGTTGGATTAACATGAGCACTGTCAGTGAAAGCTGTCAGTTTATAGATTTCATAGATATTAGGGCTGGAAGGGACCTTGTAAGCTCATTGAGGCCAGGTCCTTGCCTAAGGGGCAGGAAGTCATCTGGGGTCAAAGGATTCTAGCAAGATAAGCATCCAAATGTTTCTCAGTATGTTTCTTAATGTTTAAAATTTTCCCCCAGGAGAACTTGAAAGAAATAAAGGGTGTCAGTGTGGTCAGCTCAAACGTACTTATCATTAGTTTTTTCTCTTTATCATTATTTGCTGAGGTACAAACTAATCAAATTCCTTCTCAGGGTATATCTTCACTCCAGAGTTAGTGCAAGGGACTCTTGGCTGGATTTGAGCACCTGTGAATTTAGCCTGAGAATGAGCATCCTCCCACACACTCCTACCCATGTTACTGTGTCCTCGCTGTTTCTGAATTCACCCTGACATGTGTTGTAATGTATCCCATGGTTCTCTGTGCCTTATGATTTGTGCCTTATGATATACTATCATATGTTTTATGATTCTCTTACAGTTAACCCCTTTGTGTGAGGACGTGTCTGGCCTCTATAGAGAATTACATGAATACCTGCAACCCTCGAGCAATTTAATCTCAATCTGCAAAGTGAGTATGTTCTAGCCAGACTTAAAGTGGAGCCCAGGGTCCAACACATTCCTCTAGCCAGAATTTATAATCACTTTTAAACCCAGGAAAAAGTCTTTGGTGTACAGAAGGTTGTAGATGGGTTTGCACTAAAACTTACTCGGTGAAGATAAGCTCTCACTCTTCTTTTTTCTCTACGAAGCATCTCATTATAAAGCCTCAGTTATGCCACTATTAATCATGCTGGGTATATCTACACATACAGTTAATGTGCCTGAATTTTCTTTGCAGGAAATTCAGGCTTATTTAAGTGCTCTGGAGTACACGTCTATACATGTGCCTCCACCTGGAGCAAATTGCCCATGACAGGAGCAGCCCAGCCAAAGGCTGCTCCTGCCCTGCTCTGCCCCTCTCTAGCAGCTAGGGGGAGCTTCACGCTCCCCCAGGTGCCAGCCCTAGGGCTGGCAGAGGGCACAGGGGCCAGTCCCAATCCCCACATGGCTGGAAGAGCTATCTACATTCAGTGGGGACACTGCCTGTCAGCCACATGGGGATCGGGCCCCATCCTGATCTCCATATGGCTGAAGTGCAGCAGTCCCCACTGCTGGGACAGCTCTCCTGGCCATGTGGGGACTGGATTCTGACCTAATCTCCACGTGGCAATGACATAGTAGTCTCAGGTGCCAGGACAGCTCTCTTGGTTATGTGTGGATTGGGGTGGGTCCCAATCCCCACGTGGTGGAACGACAGCTGCCCCAGCAGCTGGCACAACACCTCCCTAGCACTGGGGCTTAGCCATGGAGCAGCAGGACCCCTGCTACTGGTCAGCATCTACATGTGTGCTACTGTGCACTGTTAATTTAGTAGCTATATTTTCTTGTACTAGCAAATGGCGTGTTAGCCTAATTTACTGCAGAGTAAATCCCATTCAGTGTAGACAGTGACCCTTTACTGCACATTAGATTAAACTAATCTAATGCGTGGGAAAGGGTCACTATCTACACATGCGTGGGACTTACTGCACAGTAAATTAGGCTAATGTACCATTAGACCAATGCATAGTAAAGCATCTTGTGTAGACACGCCCCTGGTATAGCATCTCACTGTGAAGTTCAATGTGTTAGACTGTGACTTGAATTACGCACTCTTATAGAGGTATGCAAACCCCTCAAATCTCACTGCCAGTTCATGAGTCCATGTTATTAGGTACTGTAGCTGCTTGTGGGGTGATGTTGTTTAACCATCCTGTTCCCAAAGACCTACCTAAAGGGGTAGCGTATTACAATGAGTAAGCTGCTATGGAACATGAGCAAAGGGTGGGGGTCAAAGCCAGGTCAACAGTAAGGTAATCCCAGTGTTCCACTAATTTTGCCTGTACCTTTTTCCATTTCTGCTATGTATTTCTTGCCTTGAAATTAACTCTGGTAAGGGCTCTTATAAAAAGTCTTATGAAAAATCCAAAGTAATTAGGATGTTGAATCTATTCAAATACCATACATGCATTTGTTTTCTTTTGTAATGTCTTTGCTGAATATTTTCCATAGTTATAAACAGGAAGGAAGCACACAAGCAAGTGAAATGTAAAATGTCATGAAAAATGAAATATGAAAAAAGTTTAAGTGCTTAATCTTATTTGGATTTCATAGTCTAAATACAGTTATGATTCAGATTTACTGGCTTTGACAACTGCTTTTTCTTAAAATGCGAAATGAAACAGATGAGAATCCTGCGGTCATGCAAGGGGCTAGTCTAGCAGACCCATGAAGTTCCTTCCAACCCTATGATTCTTTATTTGGTGTTCATTATCTGGGACTAGATTTCAATTCCAGCTATGTGCCCATGGAAGCAGTGAGACAACTGGCAGGCTCTCGGGACCAGGCACAAAGGGGTCTGTAACAGGAAGCCAGGGGCTTCTGTTAGTTTGGGAGGGCAACAAGCTATGCTGGCTGTGTGGAACTACAGGAAAGGAGCACAGGCTGGGCTTTAAGAACATGGGAAGCTGGGGAGCCACATGACAGGATGAGGGTGTGGCTTTGAGCCATATAACCCCAGGGCCTGAACCAGAGTAGTCTGGCCCTGCAAGATGCAGGGAGAAGAGCTGTTGAGTGGGATGGCTGTAGAAGGTAGACTGCCTGGCACCCAAGCTGTCTCAGAGAGCTACAAGGAAAGAGCTAAGGGGGACTCTTCCTCCCCTTCTTTTAGCACCCCTACCTCACACTTCCTTTAAGTTGTTGTTGAAATAATTTTAGATATCCTAACCCCCATGAGAATTTCATAGTTTCATAGCTTTTAGGGTTGGAAGGGACCTGAGTAGATCATCAAGTCTGACCCCCTGCCATGGCAGGAAAGAGTACTGGGGTCAAACGACCCCAGCAAGGTGTTCATCTAACCTCCTCTTAAAGAGCCCCAAGGTAGGAGCCAGCACCACTTCCCTTGGAAGTTGGTTCCAGATCCTAGC
>NW_017729032.1:220665731-220710185 GCF_001723915.1 Gavialis gangeticus
TCCTGATATCTAGCCTAAATCTACCCTCTGCCAGCTTGTGACCGTTATCCCTGGTCACTCCTGGCAGTGCTCGGGGGAACAGGGACTTCCCCAATGCCTGCTGGTCCCCCCTGACTAGTTTGTAACAGGCCACTAGATCCCCCCTCAGCCTTCTCTTGGGGGGACAATTAGCATTTTGGGGGCAATATTAACTACTCTTAAATCATCAAGAGTAGTTAAAAAATCATCAACATTTTTATAGTGAGGATCACTGTGTAATTTAAACAATATTATTTTTCTTTAGCTGTCCTCTCTGAGCTTCTGTTTGGCTTAAATGTAATCAGGATGGATTTAGTTCCTGTGCAAAGCAGCCAAACAGTAGCCAAGTGACTGCCTTTCTAAATGTGACTTCTCAGTGTTAGTCAGTTAGGCTAGTAAGGCATTGAGGAAGAGTTGGGGTAAACTGTTCCATGGGGCAGGCACTCAGGGACCACATGTTCAGGAATAAAAGATTTTCTTGCCTTGCCCGCTGCACCGAGTCACCTACTTTCCATCTGGGGTGTGCTGTGTTTCCTGTTCTTTGCAAAATGCTCCCATCTTATTTCCTTGCATACCACAGCCCACCAAATAAGACACACAGATACTTTTAGGGAAGGCAGGATGAAGAAAAAAGAAAAGATTTTTCCAGAGTTATTGCTGCATAGAGCAGGGACACAGCCTGATTTTCAGCTCACTCACCTTCCATTTCCTATTTATGTAAAAGTTAAGGTTTAATCCACTCACAGCAAAATTGTTAGAAGCCCTTGGCAGCTCAGCCAAAAGCTGAAATTGAAGACTGAACTCCATGAACCACTGCAAGATTTTGAAATGAGCTAAAACAGTCTTCAGGGCTATGAAATAGGAGGAGGGAGACCTGGAGTAGCTGACAAAGCCTAATTCCAAACAAAGGATAACTTGATTAGTGGAACATCAAGACCAAAAATATAAGGTGGTCAATACCTGTGGAATACAGAACAATTTGCAGGAATTGAGTAGATTAAAATGAGCTGTTCCCAAATAGAAATACCAGTGATGCTGCCAGGCAACTGGTTTTAAACTTGAGGTGGAGGAAACAAAATGGGCTAAAACTACCTAAAGGCCATAGCAGAAGCACTCATGGCACAGCCTGTCAGATTCCTATGAATTTGCAAATTCTGCTAAATGCCATGTCACCATAACACAGAAAAGGAAAGGAAAGGGATCCTCTTCCTGGATCTGTCCTCCTGTGCAGCTGCTAGAGGTAAAAGTAGGGAAAGACGCTATAGCCATGTTACAGCATCTCTATACTTATTCTGGGCAGAAAATCAGCTTCCCGTCCTTGACACACCCAAGTTTTGGAAGGCTATTTTTTGGGAGAAAACTGTGTACTATGTGAGTAAACATGGTAACATGAAGGAAACATACAGGCACAGCAGGATCCAAATAATTGTGCTTATTAATTCTGTAGAAAATATACAGGAAGATATGTGAAAAGGTGTTGATAATATTCTGATACCTGCCATAATTCAGGTGACAGTGAGGGCTAGTAGGAGGCTCACAATTCCTGGACCCTATAGCAGTGGTTCCCAAATGTGGGTTCATGACTACAGATGGGGGCATAGCAATTATAAGTGGTTTTCCAAGCCTTGCAACATCCTATTAGGAAAAGTCAGTGTTATGCTAGAAGTGGGGCTGAGACTTGGGGACTGGGTTTGCATACCCAAAAAGACTGGGGTTTGCTATACTTAGAGGGATGTCTTTCTCAGGTCCCAACAGGGTGCTATGTAGTACACTTTTATCCCACCTGCACTTTTTTTTGAAGATATACTATGATCATACATAGCATTTGTCACCTAGTACACATTTTTCATGAGCAGACCTCTGAAAACATAGTCTTAAATCTGGAAAGCATCAGCTTCATGGAACTGAAAGGACTTTGAATATGCAAATAGAAAAGTTACTTCAACCAAGACAACTGTCCTTCAACTGTTACTTGCCTTGGTTGATAATGCAATTAGCTGAACAAGTGTTTTTTTTTTTGTTTTTTTTCTTGGCCAGTTAAATATCTAATTTGGTTAGTTCTTCACTTGTGGTAAATGTGGTGTGTTATGTCCTGTTGTCTCTGGCTGGCATTCATCTGTATTAGAACTGGATGCCTGTAGTCTGACTATTTGTTCTCATTCCAGAGCAGATGTAGGCACCATGTCTTTTTTAGGAACTACACAGAACTTTGGGTTTTTAAATATATTCTTTCTCCCAGATTAGACTCAATATCCCAAGTATATAGATGGATTTTACTACATGGATTTTGATGCATTAATGCTGCTTCTGTGTAGATATACCCTCTGGTGCCTTATAAGGTCCTGTTATAATTTCAGTTCCTATGATCTAGAAGCCCTGATTCTACTCTAGTCAGAGTGCGGTAGCTGTACTGGTCAAGCTGCTCCTTCCTGAAATCAGCACACACTTGCCGTTCTCCCATCCATTAATTTGGCACTGGGGGCAGGGAGAGTTGTAATTTTGTGCTACTTAGGTCAGTGACTCATGGTCAGATCCACTGTGGCTGAAGTCAATGGAAAAATTCCTGTGAAGCTCACTGGATTTTGGATCAGGTTTAAAGTGCCACAGCCTGGCTTTCTGACTGCAAAGGGATTGCTTCCTATGGTCATGCTCACAAATGAAAGTGTCCGGAGAATTGGAGATAGAAGAGTGGACTAGTTCTTATAGTATAATATTAATGACTGATTTTTGAATCAGTAGGACAAGTAAAAGAGCAGCTCACCTTTTGGCTAGGATTCCAAAACAATCTGATATATGAAAACTGCCTCCATCTATGTTCTTATGGCACTTCTGCAACCATAGTGATTCTTCCAGAAATATCTGTTTATTTGGCCCCATTATCTAACAACCTTACGGTCTTTCATGTATTTATTTTCACACTGCTCTTGTGCAATAGGGAGATCTTACATAGAACTAAGGCAGAGATGTTATGGCTGCCTACACATGCTTGGGGGTGAGGTGTTTTAATTAGAGCGGTTCCTGGACAGCCTCTCTAATTAAAATGGCTCACTGTCATGTGTATTAAGCTCCTACGCATTTCAAAATGGCTTATTCGACAAGTTTTAGATGAAGCGCCCCGCAGCCATTTTGAAATTCATGGAGGCTTAATGCACGTGGAGGTGAGGCGGCACTGGAGCATTCTAATTAGAACACAGAGCAGACTTCATTAATCGAGTCTCCTCTGACACAAACTAATTGGAATACGAATGAGCACATCTATAGGCACCCTCAATGACTTGGTTAAAGTTGTACAAAGTTTGTGAAAGAAAATGGAATTGCACCAAAGTCTCAAATTCCAGTCCAGTATCCTAACCATTGGACTGGACTTCCTCTGTATAGTGTCTTGGTATACCAGTGCAAATAGAAATTATTTGAGGAGGAAAGTGAACACAAGTAGGAACAAGATTTTTTTCATTTCAGCTCATCTTTACTTTTTATTGATAGCCTGCCGTTCTGGAAAAATAATTTTTGGAATGTGTACAGCAACCTTAACCACAGAAGTATTAACGGCAACATGCCCCCATTCAGGACTGGTGCACTGATGACAGTTCTTTGGCAAAACAGAAGACCCCACAGAAACCTGGATTGGTAGAGTACATTTTGTTTTATTGCTGTATTTCAGTTTTCTCTGTTTTCAAGTCTTTTAATGAGTCTCAGTAGAGCTAGTGATCATATTGTATTATACAGAAGTGGATTTAAATGCTCAGTCGACACCCACTCTGCAGGATTTCCTATGAAAACAAACTTTTATCATAGAATCTTAGAAAGAAGAGACTTCAAAAGGTCATCCTGTCCAACCTCCCGCTCAACGGAAGTTCATCCCTGTCTAAACCATACCAGAAAAATGTTTGTTTAACCTACATTTAAAATCTTCAACAACAGATATTCCACTACCCCTTGAAGTAATCTGTAATAATCAAGTTATTAACTATATAACATTATATTTTGTCCAGGTAAAACAGGTACATCTTTATATACGTTGATGTGTGTGTGTGTGTGTGTGTGTGTGTGTACAAAGTCCAACTGATTTCAAGTTGAGCAAATGAATTGTGTATTATTTGTGTGTTTCACAGGTAAAGACTATTGTCACTAATGGGATAGAACAATGATGCTCAATCTACAGCTTGCAAGTGGGATATGGCCCATAAAATCATGTCATTTGGCTTGTGGGACTCAAGCCCCATAGGTCTCAGGCTGTGGCCTTGAACCTCGGGCTTCAGCCTGCCTAGCATAGCTGCTCATCCTGATCTGCCATCTCTTCAGCAGAGCATTGGGATGGACACAGCTGGTCAGAACCCTCCAGCTAGGCCTAGCCACATGCCCACTCCCTGCCACTGGCCTGGCCAGCCAGGGTAAACTGTGACCCCTCAACCCTTCCAACAGAAACCCCTGACCCAGAAGAGGAAACGTCTGGCCAGTGGGGTTCAACCCTGTATCTGCTGCACCTTTGGCTTGTGCTGCTACTGGTTTCCTAACAGACTCCAGATACCTGACCTAGCTTGCCCATGAACCCCAAATTTGGCCTGACCTTTTGGATACCTGACCCAATTCTCATATGACTTCCTGGATACCTGCCTATCCCTTTGACCCTCTGGATTTCTGACTTGGTTCTCCAGATTAATCTTCTGGCTTTCCTATGCTTCAACTTGGCACACACCCCTTGGACTCTGCCTGCTTCTCCTGACCCTGAGGTAACTCACAGACCTGACTGCCTATGACTTAGCAGGACAATAGGTCCAGAAATTTGGTGGTGGAGGAGCAGTGGAAGCCTTAATTGCCATGGCTCTGGCATTTAATGCCACCACTTTCCTGCTGCCAAATTTCTGGATGCTTGGGGAGCCTGGTAGGTGAGAAGACATGGCTCTGTGTGCCAGATTGGGCTGGTAGGCATGGCCAGTCCTGATGGAGCTGGTGCCTGGTGTTGGGATAATGTGTGGAGCTGCCCGCTCATGCCAGACTGTACCCATGGACCCATTCCACATGCAAACCTTATGTTGAATCAGGCCTGGGGACCGACGCGCCATGTGGGATCTGGCCTGTGGATCAACCCTAAGCCACTCACCTGGCCTGCAGGGCTGGATGGGTTGAGCACCACTGACTTAGAAGATGGAGTGGAGAGTATACTAACTGCATGCACAACGTCTGAGAACCTGGGTGAGATGGTGGATACTTTGGAAGACAGGATGTATGTTTGTCCATTTGCGGTAAAATATATCCAGTCACATTCTTCCAGATTCTAGAATATATATATTTTTAAAATGTACCTAAATGCTTTCTATTTTCTTTCATTTTTATTGTTTATGATTAATATCACTTTAATGCCCCATGATCTTACTTTAACCTACCTGGTAATATAAAAGAGCATTAATGAACTAAACTGTAGTTATTTTCACTTTAAGGTAACTTTACACTGTTAGAGAGGTATAAAATGGCTTTAGTGTAGATGAAAATTCAGTCTGTCTGTATAACTGTATAAAAGGAAGAAATAAAACCTGGCTTTTGTCTGCAGGAGTTTTCAGAGAGGATTTGCCAGTCCTTCAGAAGCCTTTTTCAACCCTGTAGGAGTTATGAACAACTTTGTTGTAATCTCAGTTGTATATTGCCAATACCAGAGGTCTCTTCAGCAAATGTGGATTGCTAGTCCAGAACAGGTGGCACTATAAAAGAAAAATGTTGGCTCTGGGAAACAAGTACAGCTTATGGGTGGGGGGGATTCCACTTGAACAGATTCAGAATAAGAATGTTGCTTAGCCACTGTATGAACTAATGCTGCTTTTTAATGTGATTTCCTTAAAATCATAAAAGTGTTGACTACAGCTTTTCCCTTATTACTGTTTGTATTAGAAGAAAGAGTAAAAACAAAGTTTAATGAACCTATCCAATTGTGATCACTGGGGCCTTATGGGCAGCATGGCCTGTCGGGTATGTAGCCCCTCCCTGCAACTCGCCTGCCACGATTTTGATGTTAAGCTATCAAGAGAGGGGGTTCAGTGGAGATCTTCTTGGGAGGGCTTCCCGACAACAGCAGTACTCATGATTATTAGGTGCGATGTTCCATGGGGCTCTGCCTTCCCTACACCCCGTGCACTCACCAACCGGATAGGTGATGGATGGTGGTTTCGACCCCATGGGCTTGCTCACTGCCTGCATCAGGTGGGAGGGGGACCCACGTCTGAGTGGGCTCAGCCAGCTCTTGTTCATCCAACCTTGATGCCTCACCCTTCTCTCTCTCTGTCTTTGATTTTTTCCCCTTTCCTTTCTTTTGTTTTCCTTAGAAGAAATATTCTTCTGGGGAGCTGCCTCCTTTTCCCCAGCCTCCGATAGGGGGCTCAAACACTGCCCCTTCTGTACCTCCTACAGAGAGCTCGAACGCTCCCCTTGGTCTGTCTTTGGCAGGGAGCTGCAGTGCTTCCCCTGCTCTGCCTCCTACAGGGAGCTGAAGTGTTCCCCCTGCTCTGCCTCTGGCAGGGGGCTCAAAAATTTCCCCTGCCCTGCTTGCCAGTGCTGCTCCGGCTGTGCCGCTCCTCTTTCCTGCAGTAGCCTCAGCATGTCTGAGGTGCTGCCCACCTTCTCTCTCCCTCTGGTTCCCCCTCTCTGCAGGGACTGCTGGGGCTTTAAACTTCCGCATGGTGGCCGCTATGGCCGCCGCAATTGGTCCAGCTGTTCCCCGTGCAGGGAACAGCTGATTAAACAGCTGGCATAATGCCAGCTCACACAGCTGTGGCCGTGGTCCCGGTTCCTGCGCTGCCAGGCCGGCAGGAGGTAAGTTTCCCCCGCGGGTCTGTTCTGGGGTTTTGGGACCCGCGGAGCTTGCCTCCACCCCTTTGAAGCCCTGTGAGGGCGTGTTGCCGCTACACCAAATTATGTGAAAGCTAAGCATTTTGAGGATTGTTGCACCTATGCTTTCAAAGTTATGTGGAACAGTGATAAGCCTGTTGATTATAGGGGCATGAATAATCTAGGAAATAGATAATAGGACATTGAGCTCTTTATTTTCATTCATTTTAATTTGGAGTAGGTCATAGATATTGAGAATGACTCTCCTCTCACTTACCTCAGTTTTATTTTGGTGTGTCTCTGACAAATACAATGACCTTAGCTCTGCTTCTTCCTGGTGTAACTCGGGGCATCTACACAAGACAGTTACTGTGGAGTTGCCTAATTAGCTCTGCAGTAAAGTGGTACTGTCTACATGTGCAGAGCTATTAGGCCAGAGTAAACTAATTAACTCTGTCATAGGTTAGTACTGCTGACACAAGTACTATCCTCCAGCAGAGTTTACTCTGTTGCAAAGCACGTGTAGATGGTGACCAGGGGCTGGCTAGGGCATGATGATGCTACAGTGCAGGTACTTCTTTCTGGCTAGCTCTACACTGCAGCACCTTTGTGCCCCTGCCAGTCCCTCTTTAGCAAGTTGAGCTGTGGGGAGCAGCTCCAGGCTGGAAGGCTTACCCCCCTGCCAGACCCTCTGCGAACCAGACTTAGTGTGCTGCAGTCCCAGACACATCTGTAAATTCTGTGCCCAGGAGAAATACACTCCAGCACAAACTGTGCCCGAGTTTATTGCATTGCACTAATTTTATGTGGATGCGCCCACAGGTCAAAAAGCCCAAAAAACCCTGTAGAATGCTCTGATGGAAATGCACCCAACAGTCAGATATTGGTTTATACTTTGACACATAATCTATTTCCAAAACTTGTGTAGGTTTTTTTTCTCCGAATGGATTCAAGTATAGCTAAGGATAATTTTAGTATCCTTAAAAACATATGGCTATTATAAATGGACCCACTGCAAGGTGTTATTTTGAGGGTTGGTGTGAAACATCTCTTTCGATTGTGGCAGCATACTTTACTGAGTAAATAGGCACAATGTGCTGCATTTATTCTAAACTCTAGGCTGTACATAGATCAGCCCTTTGTCCTTTTGCATAAAAACCTCACACATTTTGAATAATTTAGGATTACATTACTAGATTCACTAGCCGTAAGTTTTGAAAATACAATGTTCTAATCCTCTTTAGCAATACTTTTTACCTAATAATATGTTTTTCATACAGTGTATGGGATTAAGATATTAAAAGGTGATACATAACTAAGTCCAAATATATTGTTCTCGGAATATATTTCCAGGAAACTTGTGTTATGATGGTAGGAGTTTTGAAAAAAAAAGATTGTGCCAGTTCACTTGCCAAGATATTTCGTGCCTCATGATGACCATTCTTGTTCAGTAAGGTTCTGTTCCTTAAATTTGTTATATTAATCAAAATTTCTGAATAGCCTACATGCCAAGGAGAGTGGACGTGTTTGTTTGCGTCTATTACGTTTCCTTTGCTTTGTGCTCATCTTGCATGTGCTGATTGATGATTTCCATTCTGTGATTCCTTCTAATACTACCTTACTTATGTTTATTGTAAAATCTATGAATCCTTATTCTGTCATGTTAAGGACACCATATCTTGAATCATTTATGAGAGTAAATACTTTTCTGCAGCATAAGGGCAATTAAGAGGTTTCAGTATATTGAACCTGCCCCTTCCTGAGGAGCTTCTAGAACTATGAAATCTGTGCATTCCTATGATTAGAAAGAGTAGTTTTGTTCTCATCTCCTCCCAAGACATTATGAATGGGTTGATGGAAGTGAGAATGTGAACATGAGACTCTTATCTGGCATCAGCCTCTCTTTCCTGAGGGTGATATATGTGTGTGTAAGGGGGTGGGGCAGGGAGGGAGGGAGTATGAATGCTGTCATGTTGGTGGAGAACCCACCTTCCAAAGGTTTTCAGATCCTATCACGGAGATTTTATTTCAACCACATATTTGAAATAACATTATAACTTCAACCCTACAGAGGTTGGAGGAATGTTGTTAGTGGAATGTATTGAAGCTCATGTCTTTGCTCTCCACCTTTGCTACTCCTCACTTTCTTTCTTGAGATGTATTGCCTGAAAAATGTACGCCATAAAACAAGGAAATGCAGCAGAGAGGAGTAAAACAGCAATAAGAGCGTGAACACCACAAGCAGGAAAAGCGATTAGTGCACCTGTGCCATTTCTCAGTGTTGTGGAACATTTGAATTACTTCTGCTTTAACTCATCAGCTCAGAGTGGTACAGGACTATCCAGTCAAAATCAATTTGCCTCTACAGTGGTGGAAAAATGTTTCCACAATGAAAGGTTTACAAGTGTCAGGAAAGACACCTTAGTATACTGGGATCTGAAAAATTGGCTGTAGGCTTCCCTGGCAAAAACTTCCATCGTTCCATACTTTATTACCATGGCCTTACCGTTATTCATTGTGTCCTTGAATGCCATCTCAGTGTTCCTGGTGCAGGCAAGAAACCTGCTTAATGCTGCCAGCATTGATGGCTTTATCTCATCATCAAAAAGTTTGTTTTTTTTTAAAACCAGTCTCCCTTTCAAAGACAATCACTGCACTCAGGGGCAGCAAACATAACTGAATGCATTATCAGTTTCTCTCTACGCTACTTGTACTGTCCGCCTTCCCAGAATACACACAGCTGCCTAGCTGAAAAAAATACAATGGTACCCGAGCACACGATCAGTACAATTACATAACAATGCAGATCCATTTGGGAAATAAGCAAATTGACCTTTTTTAGTTAGAAATTAGAAGAAAAGTTACTCAAAACAAGTTTCCTACCCTACCTCAGAAAAATAACCTTTGAATCGGTGATTCTGTGTATTTTCCTCTCAAACAAAAGAAGTGTGCAAAGTTAAAGGATGAAAGCAAATCCATGTTTTGTCTGTTCTATTTGTTAGTGGCTGGCAATGAGTTTTTTGCCAACTGCAAAAGATACACATAGGAAACCAAAAACAAAAACAAAAAAGGAAAAAAAGGCCCATGGCATTTGAAAGTAAAATGACATTTGGTGCGTGGGATTCATGTTGTTAAAGCCAATGTTCAACATCCTATAAGCAAAAAATATCCTTTATCAGGTGCCAAATTCTAAATGAATAATCAAAAAAATTATCCCACAAGTGCATGGAGAAAGCCTGCAAATACTAAACCCCAAAATGGTTGGTAAAGCTTAGGAAATTCCTGTTATAAAAATGTTTTTTTCACTTTCTTGTAAAGAAAGAAAAATAATATTTTAAAACTCTCCTGGGGATTAAAATCAAGATTATTAAATTAAAAGCAGATTAGATTCTTTCCTTGAATTCAGTTGCTTTTGAGTAGGGATATATTCTGGTTCCTAGCAGCACACCACTGTTTACTCTGGTTACTAAAGGAATAAATTGCCCTAAGGATGCAGATGTCCAAGTAGTTAACGTTAGCCTACAACTAGTGCCAAGGAAATAGGAAAACCTGAGTTGTTCTCCTGCAGAACTACTTTGTTAAACTATATTTTCTTATTTATGTCATTCTTAATTTTCCATCTTACACAACATCCCAATATGATATACTTTGTTTCTGAAGCTTATGACCGGTGGTAATGGTTGATGTTGACCCTTCAGTACAATGTTATACATAAGCAGTGGCAAACCTTTGGCCAAGACTTTCAAAGAGGACTAGTGATTTTAGATGTCTCAGTTTTTGGCTGCCTATCTTGAATTATCTAAAAATGATCTTTAAACTAGAGTATTCTTACTGAAAATGAGGCCCTTTTAAAATGTCTCTGGGGGGCACCTGAAGTTACTAGTCATTTTTGAAAATCTATTGATTTCATTTGCTTTACTAGATGTAAAACACAGAGCTACTGAAGCAATCTTATAAAAAACTTATCCTACTCCCAGTTATTTGAATTTACCATTTTTAAAACATCATCTGTGCTATTTAACTTTTTTCACATTTTACTGCATTAGGTTCACTACAAAGCCCACTAAAATCCTACAAAGCCCACTAAAATCCTACAAAAAGTCTAAAATAGACCCGAGTTGTGTTAATATTGGGATCATGGATATTAAATAGAGATTGCAACTAAAGAAAAGGTAGATAGAGACAAAGTGTGCATGGAAGAGCTTTCTTTCTGTCTTTTGTGTTTTTACACTGCCTAGGTATGTATACAAGGCTATAGGGCAGCTTACGGTAGCATCTACCCAATATGATAGCTGATTTCTTTTCAAGTAAAATATAAACTGGGGGAAGGTTAAATAGATCTATCTAGTGTTAGTTCCTAATCTGGGTACATAAAATCCTGTTTACTATGCAATATTTTAATATGCTTTTAATGAATCTTTCTGACTCTTGTATCTTGTATTCCACATGTGTAGTTTAAATCAAAGTATTTTAAAACCCTATTTTTAGGTCCAGCTTTGATGGCTGAACCATTACACTTGTAGTGGTATATGCCCCAGCAGATTATTGTGCAGTTGGTTAGCTGGTGAAATGGAATTGCTTATCAGGAAAGATCCATTTCCACTCACAAAATTTCATTGTGTGCGTGACTTGAAGCAGTGGGCAGGTTAAAATAAGTAAGAAGGAATTTTGGTTACTTAAAATATATTGCAAGGCTTGGAAATTCAAAGCTGAGTGTGGAGGTAAGACAGACCTATCAGAAAATCTAATACACATTCAGACCTCTGGTGAAGATTATAAATGCTGTCAGGTGTTTGGCAGAATGGAGCATGAAGGAGGGCCTGAGTTAACATTAACACTAATTTTGGAAAATTGGGCGTAAGGTGTTCAGGGATTCAAGCATCCTAAGTCTGTGACTGCGCCTGAGCATCTTGAGGTAAATCTTTTTGTCAAAAGTAAGAACACCAAGTCCAAGCATTCAAGGAGGCCAAGGCAGAAGCACTCTAAATTTTTAGATTTACTCTAAGTACCCAAGGTTAAGTTGGAAGCAAGTAGAATATGTGTTAGCCCTTCTGGGGCAGGGGGGCTTGTGTCCTGCCTCCATGGGCTGAGCCCAGCAGGTGGTGTTGGGGGGGGGGGTCTTGCATGGCTGCCCGTATGCCCCGTGGCTCCCCAGGCTGCCGAAGACTCCTGAGCAGAGCTGAACGGCTGAGACACCCCTGACTGGCTGGCTGACATATTGACCTGATGCGGCAGTGGCTTGTCATGGCCACGAACCATCAACCAGCCCTCCCATGCATGCCCACCTGATAAGCCTCTGAGAACAGTAGGGGGCAATGACCCTGGAACCTCAGCTTCATTCCAAGCCAGTGGTGCAGGAGCTGGGGGGGCAATGGTTTGAAAAGCTTGAGGTCAGTGGGGAGCATCAATGAATCATTATCATCAGTCTTCCACCTGGACAATCATTAAGCCAAGAGTAAGCTAAACAGCAGCATAGGCAACCACTGTCTTCCCCATGAGCATACTCCAACTTACTGAGGATTTGCATTAGAGTGATCCCTCACCTATAAACATCCCATTCAGAAGGTCAGCAGTAAAGTCTGCACAGGTCCATGGCTTAAGACATTTAGCCAACATAACATGGAGTGCCAACTTCAAAGTGCTCAGAACGACTGCACTTGCAACGGTATATGCCCCAGCAGATTACTATGCTCCTGTATGGTCCAGAAGTCGTCACACTAAAAAGATAGATACTATACTTAACAGTGCACTGAGGCTTATAACAGTCTGCACAACTTACACACACATTTCCTGCAAACTAGGGCATTAGACCAAGTGACATAAGAAGACAGGCCCTAACTGCTCCCCTGCTGCCAGGTTTCTGGGCCCCATTGAGAGCCCTACAGGCCAGGTATTGTGGCCTTATGTGTTGTGTTAAATTTAGATAAGGGGTGGGGTGAATAGAAATTAAATGAGCATTCAGAGTAATCCAGTCTAAAATCTATTCCTACAGCATTTTATACCAACACCAAATGAGTCCCCCATTGGGTCATATGTCTCATTTTAGATGGGACAGTCTTGGATTTGAGAGGCTGGTCTCGACCGGCTGTTGGAAATGATAATGGGCATCTCAGAAATTCAGGGGTGCAGGGTACAGTCTGGCTAGGAATTGGAGCGGCATAGAGAATCCTGCAGGCCTGCCTGGCACACAGCCCCACCCCCACTCACTTGTAGGAGTATGTCAGCAGGGAAGGGGGGTGAGGAGGCAGTGTTCCAGATTGCCGTGATTTTTCATACGGCCAGCCTACCCATTAGGCATAATATTGACAGAGAAGCATGGGTCAAGCTGAACAGACTGAGATCTGGATATGGATGCTTCAACAATATTCTACAAGATGAACATCCTGGACATCTCCCTGTTTGAATGCGGTGTCCAGCAAACAGCACAGCACTAAATTGAAAGTTTCAGTCTTTACAAAAGCCAAGACGGGATAGATGGAATCCACACACTGAATGATAATATGAGATAGTGGCTCATAGCTTACCAGAAGGTCCAGGGGTTGGGGTTGGAAATGGGGAGGGCTTTGCTGCTTTGGATCACTGAGAGACCGAGGCAGGGCCAGCCCGATGCTTGGGCAGACCACACGAGCTCTGGCTGAAGCTAAAGTGCTGCCCTGGGAAGGGAATGAGCAGGATGCTGCAGAGCCTCATGGTTGCCAGTGGAATGAGACCTAACGTGAGTGACAGGGGGATCTGGTTCAGATATTTGTTACAGCGCTCTAACCTACAGCACTGAAGTCTGATACCATATCCAGGGTCATCTTAGAGTGGGATCCACCATTTTTACACAGTTCTATGTGGCCTGGCCATCTGTTCAATTTTAGTTGTACAGCGCTTTCTGTGTGCTTAACCATGCAATAAATGTTAACTTCTGTACGTGGCCCTAGAGATGGTAACTCTAAGCTTTCTGACAAGCTTTCTCTAAGCTTTTCATTCCTTTTAGATTGGAAACACATGTTCTGTTTTTGTGTCCTTTTGATTTATCTGATGTCCAGGGTTCTATGGAAAATCAGATATGATGAAGTTTCTGTTTGCATCCCTACCTTGGGCTCTAAGTTTTGGTACTTTTATCTGCTAGACTTCTGCAGTAGAGGCAAGGTGGAAATTTGTATCCCAGTCTGCAGTTCCTAATTGCCAGGATTTTGACTGGAAGAGTGGGTTGGAAAGCAATTGCTTTATAAAAATTTGGAAATTCTTCTGGAAAGAAGCATTTAGTCTACAAAATGGAATAGAATTCCATCAGGGTAAGACAAAAGGATCTAGGCATTGCCAGTCTTTCATTCCTTATGTGCTAAGCAACATGTTTCAGCATCAAATAACCAGCCTCTTTCTCAGCTCAATCAGAAATCACCTGACTGAAATTTCAGCCTTTTCCCACAAGTACAGAACAGTACTGTACTGAGTTCTTTAATCCCAGGGACAAGATTTTGAAAAGGCTCATCTAGTGTTTCTGCCTGCTTTGGACTTATTTCTGTATTAGGACTAAAAATGAGATGTTTAGCCCATTATTTTAACACCTTGCTGAAGCCGTTCAAGTCAGGACGTTCTTTGTACTATCTCTGAAGACTGTGCTCTGAGGAGAGATAGCAGGAGTCTGGACAGTTTCAAGATGTCAGATCTAATACTAATGATCTGCTGCATATTGTTCTCCATAAGAGTAAAATGTTTTATTTTGGCTCACAACATCATTTCTTAGTAGAGGTAGGCTTGGAGCACCTCATAAATAAGTCTGCCAACTTATCTATATTTTTCCTCTTGTCCTGTTCCTTACCGTAGAAGGCTGACTCTCTGGATATTTTAGTTACATTCTGAACAAGACCAAAGCATTCCTTAAGATGCCTAGAGATATGCAATGCTGTCAGGAAATATCATCTTTTTTCACCCAGAGATGGGGCAAGTGGATTTGACTATGAATCCTATTTGTAATGAACTAGCAAGGACTCCAGCACTAATGAGTCCTCCAGCATAGTCTTTCAGGTCTGTGGCACCCAGAGGTGTATGTCTAAACATATCTATTGTTTGTATACTAACATTTTATCTTCTACTGCTGAATAACTTTCTGGATATAGCTGTCAGGTCAGATGCTCAGATTTTGCAGTCTTGAAAGCTGTTATTCAATTGAGATATGAAGCCAGCTCCTTTGGGTTTAGAGTAGGGGTGCTCAACCTACAGCCCATGGGCCAGATGGTATAATCCAGGCCACAGGATTGCACCCAGTCCAAGAAATTGGCAGTGGCAGAACAGTGGCAATTAATACTGCCACCACTCCCCCACTGACAAATTTCCAAGTCCTGCAAACCCTGTGTGTTGGATCAGGCTGGCACATGGGACCAGGGCTGTGGGCCTGATGCATTACTTGCAGAGTTGCGACTCGGGTAGCAGGCCCAATCTGGCATCTGGGGTGGTGGCCACATGCCAGATTGCACCCACATTCTGACCTTGCACTGGATCTGTCCTATGGACTGATCCTGTGCATTGGATTCAGCCTGTGGAGTGACCCTGTACCACTCGGCTGACCTGCAGAGCCAGAATGGTTGGGCACCATTGGTTTAGAGACTTCATGTTGGGTCCCTTAGAACAAAGAAGGTTATTTACAAAGAGTGACTGATCGTTTAAGAGAGAGTCGTGGGGAAGCATCCTAGAAGCAGCCGTGATCTCTCCTAGCGCCCCCTACCGTGCCAAGTGGGTATAAATACACCCTCGTTCTTGCCCGCCATGTCTTTGATGGTAAGAGTATTAAGGGAGGCTGCCTTTTATCCTCCTTTACACAGTACCCCTGATGTATTCAAGTCTGTACCCCGTCTAAAGGTGACTCTGTGCACTTGCACCTTAAGGACAACGCGTGGCTCCTACCACCCCTGATACCACGCCCCAAGCCTCACAGATGTACTGGACATTATCTAGTCAACTTCTATCTGTGCCCTCATGGGCCCCCTGGCTCTTCACGTAATTGCCTGCACCCTTATGGGCTCCCTGGGTTTATCTCAACTTGGCCCAGGCCCTCACGGGCTCTCTGGCCTCTTTCTCAATGGCCTGCACCCTCACGGATGCTCCCTGGCCTCTCTTTCCTCACAGTTGCCTGCACTCCCCGCGGACGCTCCCCGGCCTCTCTTGCAGCCGTCTTGCCTGCACCCTCACGAGCACTTCCTGGCTTCTCTTTTCTCTCAGATGCCTGTGTTCTCCGCAGCTGTGCCCGCACTGGGGCCTGCTCTCGCGATCCTGCCCGCCCTGGGGCCCTATCTCACAATCAGGACTCAGGTGGCCGTAGCTGTGCCTGGCCCCCAAATTCCCCTCTGGGGTCTTAAGCAAGCGCCCTCCCTGGGGCCTCTCTCCATGCATGGGACTCAGGTGGTCATAGCTGTACCTGGCCCCTAAATCCCCTCCTTGGGTCTACAACTCCTGTGGGGCTCAGGTGGCCTCGACCTTACCTTGCCCCCCAATGCACTGTGCCCCTTCTCAGGGCTGGGGTCAGTGCACCCCTCAATGCTATGCCCTCTCTGGCACCGGGGTCCCCACACCTCTGTGGAGCCCCTATGAGGCCTCCTCCAACCCCTATTAGCCTCACCCGGTCCTCCTGTGTAACAAACAAAAGCAATAACATAAGCCAAGTGGCTACAACTCAAAACTAAGCCTCCTGGCTAAAACGCAAACTCTAAGCCCTCTGGCTAATCATCATTCAAATTCCTACCAGGGCTTTCTCCACCCAGTCCTCAAACTGAAGCTGTTCAGACCATCCAGTTTCTCTAGACTGCATACTCCAGCAGAGCTCCTTCTCCCTTGGATGCTAGCAGGGAACCACCCTTCTGGCCTCAGCCTGGCTTGTTTATATAGGACAGGCCCTGCCCCCTTCTGGTCAGCTGACCCTACTGCGGTTGCCCCGGCAACCGGCACCTGTACCTTTCTAGAAGCAGGGCACAAAAGTGTCCTGCGACACACCTCCCCCCATTAAGTTCATAACTCACTAGGAGCAGGGCACAGAAGTGTCCTGTGACAAAGAGATTATATATTGCTAGCTAGATAACCTTTGGGGACGAGATGTTGAGAGTCATATGGTGCATGTGCAGTATAAACAGACACAGTTGTCTCGAAAGTTTCCAGGTCATGTACTAACAATGCACACTTCACCAATCCATGAGGACATTTGTCTTAAAGAACTACACTTACTATTCTTTTAGGTTTGCGGTTATATGAGTTAGCAACCAGATAACATGTAATTCTTAAGAATCAACTTGGCTTGAAGTACCTATTATATATATATAATAGATATATAAAATTGCTCTCAAGCTAGAATTATTATATCCCAAACCACATGCTAAGAGCATCAACCTCCAGGGCCCTCTTCTGTGGGTATGGAAACATGAAGATTAAAACCAGATTCTCATTGCTGTTACACTAGTATGGATACCACTCCTGCTGTCACTGCTGCTGCTGTTCCCAACTGATCCTGGCTTCTGCCAGCCTGGTTCGAATGGGCAAGAATGGCTCCAGAGCTTTCTCTGCTCCCAAGAGAACAAGTAAGCAGCAGCAACAGATGGGGGTGACAGGGAAGTGGAGAGGAAGGGACATATCACTGAGCACACAGGTAAAGTTGGGGGAGGGGGATTCTTGCCTACTTTGGGGACTTAAAAGTCCCTGGAGGCTGCTTCTATAGCTCAGTCCAGTTCAAAAAGGGCTCTTGTGTCACTGCACCCCCATCTGGAGCCACACCTGTCCACAAAAATCTTGCTTCTTACATATTTCTTGGACTGACTACTACATCATTCTAATACTACCAAAATCAGTAGGTACTTCAGCCTTCTTAAAAACAGAATATACTTTGCACTAAATTTATCTATCACAGTAATGGGAATAGAGAAGCTACCTTTCAGTGGACATCAAGCATCATTCAACCACAAGCAAACAAAAAAGGCTTTCTTTTAATACAAGTTTCAGGACTGGTGAATGAACATCCAGATTTACATGTCCTGCAACACTCTAGAAAGTGTGTGTTGGTGGGTATTTTTTTTTTTGGTAAAGCAGCAAAAAGGACTAAGCAACATCTGCCAGATATTCCTACATTTAAGCTTATTTCATGTTATTAAAAGATTTTCTGTCTTTTAAAATGCACACATAGAAAACCAGAAGTGGAATTGTAGTGCAGGCACTGATTACGGAGGCAAGTATTTGTGGCCTTGCTTGCTGTGCACAGCAAGGCCTCTGTCCCGCTGAGAAATATGAATGTTAGTTCTTTTATACACAATGAACACGTGTCTTTTCAGATTTGGGGCCTATGTGACTGCCTCATAATTCTGGCTGCTGCAAGAGATTTGGCAGCTGCAGTAGTGAACACCTGGATGCCAGACATATTTTTAATAAGGCTGCTGTGTTCATCCATCTGCATTCCATGAGGCATGGAAGTTGCTCTGTGTTTGGAGGAATACTGTAGATCTTATGGACAAATCTACAGCACACTGAAAGAAATTTTTAGTTCTGTCCGGTTCTCCTTTCTACATATGGCAGGGATTGTGCTGATTGAATATATATGACAGAATACTTGGCCTAGTTCCAAAACAGGAATTTTCTGATCATTAATTCACATTCCAAGCACCTGACCCACATTTTAGTAGCCTGGGTTGCCTGCCTAAGGTGGATTAAGATTTTTTACAAATCTTTTACCTCCTACTTTATTATCTACTTCATGTTCATGTAACAGGAAAGATATTTGTCAAACACTCTTTGTTTAATTCAATCATTAACTACCCTTTGAACAGGAAACTGAAAGGAACGTTACAGTTAAAAATGGAAATTAGAAAACAACAAGGACTATTTTAAACAAGATTTTCAAAATTTTTGCACGCTGAGGCTCTTATTTGGCAAAAGGGTTAGTACATGCTTATATTAAAAGAAGGCCATTACTTCTGACTCTTTTTATATGCCTTTGTTCTGTGGAGAGAAGGAGTTGGACTTGAAGTGATAGGGAACAAAGCTGTTTTTGAACTCAGGAACAGTTCAAGAACATGATCTTTTCAGAAGGTGACTCACTTGAAGGCAAGTGTCAAGGGTTTTTGTATTTGTTTTTGAAAGGGGCAACATGTTGGATATTTCTGCTAAAGTAATCAACAATAAGATTATTAACAGCAGTTGTAAATAAAATGTCAGCATTAGGGTTCAGGGATCTATGTTGTAGCTGTGTTGGTCTGAGAAAAAGGGATACACAAAGCTCTTGGGTCAAAGGTGATATCTTTTATTAGATCAGCTAAACAGTAGCAAATAAAATCCTTTCTTTGCAAGCTTTTGGGCACATACACCCTTCTTCAGGCTGCGGAGAATCCAAAGATTGTAAAAGTCCTCTTAGATAGAAAAGGAACTCCATTTTGCACAGGGGAGGTACACATTCAAAGTTTATTCCCCATGGTATCTGAGAGTCCTTTTGTGAGAGTGTTGCTCTGTGATGTGCAGATTAGGCTGTCTTCTTCCCTGGAGGTGTCCAATATCAGAGGCAGCATTAGGGTTTAGCATTCAGAGACCTTGAGAATAATGAAGTGGCTTCTCAAGGTCTATGAATGAAGGCCTTAGTTTACACTGAGAAGTTCTTTGTAACATAGTGTCTGGACAGCTCTTTTTATGTGAAAATGTACACTCTTCAGGAAACAGTGGTGATTTCAAAACCCTTTGAGAGGGCAAAACATTTGGAATCTGAGGAATTTTCACATGGGCTGATTTTTAGTTTCTCTGGATAAACATAAAAAGTAAGAGGCTCCAACATGTATAAAGATGGCAGTTTGAATGTCTACTCCTTTCCTCTCTTGCAAGGTCCCCTCCACAAGGGAAGAGGTTCATAACTGAGGAAGTGATAGTTTAGGGCAGGAAGCAGGAAACCCTGGACTTTATATGTATCGCACGCTTATTCCAAGCTCCAGAGAAAACAGTGGAGAAGTCAGCACTAAGCAAAAATGCCAGTTCTCTTGCATGATGTATAGGGATCTACCCAACCCAAGGCAGCTGCTGGATGATTTCACAGGCAGACTGCAAGGCTGGCAACCATTTTCATGGGCTTATTGTGGTGAACCTGCCCCATGCCTCTGATTGGCTGAGGGGCCCCAGTGCCTGCACCCCTCCCACCACTGATGGGTGGAGTAGGGTGGCCAGCATAGAGGACTTTCCAGTTGTCTGCTACTCTGTCCTCTGTCCTCTCTTGATACAAAACCTGACGTCTTTATGTCCCCTGTTTTTCTCTTCAAGGGACAAATAGAAGACATAAAGGTGTCGAATTTTGTACCGACAGAGGACAGCCAGACTGTCCTCTATGATGGCCACTGTAGGGTGGAGAGGGCTGTCCTTCTCATGACCCCACCCCTTGCCACCAGTTGGCTGAGGGCTGTTCATCATGTGACCCCACCCTTTGCCATTGATTGGTGGAGGCAGGTGGGGCTGCACAACAGGCATCCCTCTCAGCCAATCAACAGCAAGGGGTAGGGGTGGCAGCCATCTTGTCTGCTTGCCTTCGTGCCAGTAGCTCCCTTCATGTCATGCTGCACAGCTAGTAGGACTGCTTGCTCCCACTGTGGAGACACCATTTTATTTTTAGTAAGATGTTTTCCCCTGTGGATTTCAGAGATCATCCGATTTTGCAATTTCCACAAAATCTGCAAAATCTCAATTTAAGTAGGTCCCTAATGATGTAGTACATGGCATTAAAATTACATTCTTAAGAGCAAAGAACTCTTGTCCATGTATGTCACATTATACCTATCTTGTATGTCTCTCAAACACTCTCAGCAAAGTGCTTTAGAGATCCACCTAGACATGTTAGGTTCTTGCTGCTGGAAGTTTTGGCAGCTGGCTAGGAAACAGTTGGTACTTTTGGCATATGGGGAATAGTGTGATGCTGTTTGTATTTTGGAGTGAAGTACTTCAGAAATAGTTGAATGTTTCTGTAAAAATGATCAGTTGTGTAAATAGTTAACAATCTTGCTATTGAAATTGTCGCTACTAGGTTTCAGGTTTTATACTGAGAGGGAGTGGGTTCACACTTGTCAAACCTTTTATAAGACAACTTTGCTTCATTTGCATGTCTTGTTTAGAAAAGTATCTTCACAAGGATGAGAGTGAGAATTTTTTTTTAAAATGACAGTTTATTTTATAGAGCAGAACATTCAACCAGAGGTGGATGACATTCTCTAAGAATACACAAAAAGTTGTTGAAATGGAAATATTTTTGTATGTTTTCTGGTTTAAGGAAAATTCCATTTTTATTTAACAAAGACCAATTTCTCTTTTGAAATGAATTTTACTTAATCTTTAAAGAACTTTTATTTCCATAATGTTATGCCTCCAGTGTCAAAATGTCTTCCCTTTTGTATCTGAAATATGTTAGCATCCTATTCTTGAGAGATAAAGGGACCTTATTTCCCTCCTTTTTTTCCTGGATGTGACAGCTTGAAAAATAATCAGGAAGTCAGAAGTGCCTGACTCAACCAAATTATTTTGTACTTTCTCTGACTAGCAGTTAACACACAGTGAAACCTTTTCTGCAGACTCCAGCCTACAGCTCCAAAAGGAGATTTAGCAACTGAAACCTAAACTCTGACGCCTACAGAACCTGGGAAGTCACATAAGCAAACTGAGTATCTGAATGTCCTTAATGGATAACATGGCCAGGGCAGGGCAGGAGTTTTATTTCATTTTTGAGCTGGTTGAAATGTGCAATGGAAATAATTTGGAAAAGAACAGGGATGGTAATACATACAAAACGTAATTTGTGAGCCCCAGTCTTGTCCTTGCTCAAAAGTGGCTGACTGTTGACAAGAGCTATCAGCAGCAAATGTCCTTTAACTTTTAACTTCTAGAAAACACTTTACCTGTGACTCCCAGTAGGTAGCACTCCACAGAAGCTTGCAGCAGTGAGGCTACAGTTCAGCAAGCAGTTTAACCAGTGTTACCTAGCAGCTAACAGTGTTGTAGATTCTCTGTGCTATCTCTTGTTCCACACATCACACCTAGGAGGTACATTATAGGAAAAGCTACCACACTATGGTGATGTGGCAGCCCTTGTTTCTTGATATTTGTATAGTTTGGCAAGGCAAAATACCTTATGGCAGTACGCTTTTCAAGTCTGACCCCATTCCCACCATCTCACCTCTTGATTGTGAATACCTAGGCAATAGCCAAATAATCTACTCCCTCTAAAGGTAAAGTATGGCAGTGTATTTGGAAGACTCAGATTAAGTTGGTGACATCTGACACGCTACCACCTGCAATACAGTTGTTGTTAGATCTGCCTTTTGTAATCTATTTGTGAAAGGAAGGGAGTGGTAATTAGTTGTAAAGTGTGGAGGCTGTGGAACTTGAAGCAAATTATGCAGACAAATATAGAATTTGTCATACCAGAGACTGTGACTATTGGCAACAAAGCCTGCAGGGATTTGCACACCAAATCAGAAATGCTTTATGCACATAGGCCCCAATCCAGCAAAGCACCTCAACTTAATTTGAAGTTAACTGGGCTACCTGTGTAATATTAAACTTTAACACTTGCCTGAATTTGGCCCAAAGTACAGGTGTAAGGGATCTATTTGATGGATAATGTTGACCTAATCAAACCAGAATGAAATTTCGCTAATGAAAATCATTGTTTGCTGCTGAGCGGGTCACCTGGATGTAATAGATAAAAAATTTTTTTTACATAGGTTTTAGGAAAACTGTAAAAGGTGAGTTTAGGCTGGAATTAATGAGTGGTATACAATGGACAGTTAATACTAGAGAAGCAATTAGTGTCAACTGTATTTAGCCTGCAAATATTCAGGCTATCTCCAATGAGTAGGCAGTCTGCTGCATAAGGAAATGCAGAAAATATTTATTAGTACTATGGATACTCTAGTATCTAGGAGCCCTGGTCACACAACAGGCCCCCAGTGTACTAGGCCTGTCCCAAAGAACTTTCAATTTAACCTAAAGACAAGAGACAACAGATAGATATGAAAAACAAGAAAACAAAATAATACTGGTTAGTGTGATGGGCAATAAACATAGCACATCAGTGGCCTAACTACTGTCAAGATGTTGTGGATATCATGATAAAGGTTCTAAAGAAGGGATTTGAAGAAGAATTATAAGGTAATTTTGGTGACTTTTTCAGGGAGCTCCTACCAAGCATGAAGACCAACATGGGAGAAAACACAAAGGTATTTGTGTGAAAGCTTAACAAATGGGCAGTGGAGACTGGAATCAGGCAGCGGAGAGAGATTAGAGCCAGCCTATCATTGCTGAAGGAGAGATGATGGATAGAATGTGGACAGGCATAAAACGCCTTGGAAGTCAAAGCCTTGTGTTTGTTAAGCTAGCTGTTGGAAGGATGCAAAGAAAGGGGTAATATAGTCAAAATAATCTTTGCAGTGGCATTCTGGATAGCAATGTAGACCTGCATTTATGAACTCCAAAAGGTGAATGTTGCTATAAGCATGATGTGAGAGGATGAAAGCTCACAAAGGAGTATTTTTCCCCCTTCAAATTACAGGGAGATATGCATGTCCTTGAGGAAGTTTCCAGTTTTCTTGCCTGGACTCAAGCAGGGTTAGAGTGCTGTGGGAAAGCAAGATGGGCCTAGTAAGAAGTTACAACCATCAAGGCACTGAATGTCACCTTGTGCTTGTTCTAACAAAATACAACAGAATGGCTAAAATGTAAGGGATGGCAGTCTTATCAAAACTGGCAAATCAAAAGGATAAAGGATCTAAGATGGACTACATCTATCAGTATCAAGAAATGGGGCAGCAGGAATTCTGTAAAGCCTCATAACACAAGGAACTATAAAGAAAAATCACAAAGCCACAGAGGAAACTACACTATGGGTGTGTCTACATGTCACTGGACAGTGACATTGCTACAGTATGGGTGCTTACTGCGCCATGTGCACGGTGCATGGTTAGATTTTGCTGATATGTCACTGATCGCTACGTCACCATAGCATGCTGTGAGGTGACATAGCACGTCGCTACATCACCATAGGGTGACAAGTAGATGAGCCCTATATGCCTGCACTTAATCTGTACATAGGAGGCAACTATTGATTCTCTGGGTCATGGTGTACACATAAGAAATCCAGGCAGGTGCCTGATGAATTTACTTGTATTAAGTCCTGCAACCATCACATCAAGCCCATTGATATGTATGCCTAGGTAAGAGTATGGAGGAGTGGAAGCTGACCAAAAGCTACCATCCCCCATTTAGACCATTGAGACAGAATCCGAAAGCCAGACCAAGTCCAGACATGCCACGTGTAATAGTCTGGGAGCTAACCTTGCCTGGGAAGACTGAGGTGAAAAAGGCTCTGAGTACTTCAGCTTTTTCTGCATCCTCTCTCCCTAGGCTGCCTCCCCCATTCAGTAAGGAACCCACATTTTCCCTGATCTTCCTCTTGTTACTGACATACCTGTAGAAACAGTTCTTTTTACCCTTTACATTCCTTGCTAGCTGCAAATCCAATTGCACTTTGGACTTCCTGACTTTATCCCTGCATGCCTGAGCAACACACTTATACTCCTCCCTAGTTGTTTGGCCAAGTTTCCACTTCTTGTAAGCTTCCTTTTTGTGAATTAGCAGATCCCTGCTAAGCCAAGCTGGACTTCTGCCATACTTGCTAGTTTTCCTGAACATCGGGATGGTTTGCTCCTGCACTCTCAGTAAGACTTCTTTAAAGTACAGCCAGCTCTCATGGACCCCTCTCCCTCTCCTACTGGCTTCCCAGGGGATCCTACCCATGAGTTCCCTGAGCAAGTTGAAGTCTGCTTTTCTGAAGTCCAGGGTCCTTACTATGCTGCTTTCCATTCTTCCTTTCTTTAGGATCCTGAACTCAATCATCTCATGGCTGCTACTGCCCAAGTTGCCATTTTCTAGTACATTCCCCACCAATTCTTCCCTGTTTGTGAGCAGCAGGTCAAGAAGAGCATGCCCCCTAGTTGGCTGCTCCAGCACTTGCATCAGAAAGTTGTCCCCAACACTCTCCCAAAACTTCCTGGATTGCCTGTGCACTGTTGTATTGCCCTCCCAGCAAATGTCAAGGTGATTGAAGTCCCCAGTAAGAACCAGGGCCTGTGATTGGGAAACTTCTGCTAGCCACTTGAAGAAAGCCTCATCCACCACTTCCTCCTGGTCTGGTGGTCTACCATGACATCACGCTTGTTGTTCTCTCCTCTGACCCTAACCCAAAGACTTTTGACAGGCGTATCTCCAGTTTCTTACTGGAGCTTTGAGCAATCATATGACTCTTTTACATAAAGTGCAACTTCTCCTTCTCTTCTCCCCTGCCTGTCCTTCCTGAACAGTTTATGCCAAGCCGTGACAGTGCTCCAGTCATGTGAGCTATCCCACCAAGTCTCTGTTATTCCAATCATGTCATAGTTCTGTGGCTGTGCAAGGACTTCGAATTATTCCTGCTTGTTTCCTAGGCTCTGTGTATTTGCGTACTGGCACCTAGCGTAACTAGGTGATTGCCCTGCTTTCTCAGTAAGTGTGAGAACACCTCCCCTGTTGCCCCCTCCTGCTTGCTCTTCCTCCAGGTCACCAACTTCCCAACTTATCTCAGGGCTTTGGTCTCCACTCCCCAGTCAGCGTAGTTTAATGCCCTCCTCACTAGGTTAGTGTGCCTATCTGTGAAGATGCTCTTCCCTGTCTTCATCAGGTGGATACCATCTCTTCTCAGCAATCTGTCTTCTTGGAACATCATCCCATGGTCAAGGAAGCCAAAGCCCTGCTGGTGACAGCACCTGTGCAGCCAGGCATTGATCTGAAGGATGCACCTGCTCTTGCCTGGGCCCTTTCCCTTGACTGGAAGGACCAAAGAGAACACCACCTCTGTCCCCCTTACCCTTGTACCCAGAAACCTGTAGTCTCTTTTGATCTGCTTAGGGCCTCCCCTGGCAGTATTGTTGGTGCCCACATGGATGAGCAGCATGGGGTGGTATTCAGAGGGCTGGATGAGTTTTGGTAATACCTCCATGACATCTTGGATCTGGGCTCTGGGAAAGCAGAAGTCTTCCTGAGAGAACAGGTCAGGTTGAGAGATGGATCCCTCCATCCCCTGCAGAAGGGAGTCTCCAACCACCACCACCCATTACTTGTTCTTGGTGGTAGTTGTCTCGATCCTTCCCAACTTGGGGAGGCCTGGCCTGTCCTTCTCCACCAATGGAACATGCTCCTCACCCTGTGTTGCTAGGGCTTCATATCTATTTTCCAGATAAGCTGCTGAAGGTGGAGATGAAGATTTTCTTTTTGCTGCCAGAGGTCACAAGCTTCCAGCTTCCACCTTCATGGGAATCCATGTCCTCTCTCTTCTCTAGCACTGCTTCTGGCAGTTCATCCTTCTTATTTCTTTCTCCTTAGTCTCCTCCAGCATCAAATTGATGAACTCCTCATGGCAGAGGATGCTTTGGAGCTTTGCCACCTCCTCCTGTAGTTCTCTTCCATGTTCCCTGAGGCTAGGTACAGAGGGTCAAAAAGCATGAGGCTGAATTGATTCAGTCTTTGCAGGTTAGTCTAAGATGCACAGATTAAATTGAAACAGAAGTGAACAGACATTTACCTTTGATTCGGGAAATGCAGCCACATGCCTCCAGTGGCTCAGGCCAGAAGCTGGGGGGTGCTAGAGCATGGCTCTCTGGCTGTGTATTCAGTTCCCCTTCCTGCTACCCCTGAGGCCTCTGGGATTTTCAGTTCAGAATTGTTGTTGGCTATGGGGGATGACCTAGTGGTGGATATGCAGATACAAGGTAGCCTAGGGGATAGTGACCATCAATTGATTGAATTCACCGTCTGGCAAAGGGTGGGAAAAGTAACCAGTAGGGAAGAAATCCTAGACTTTAGAAAGGCTGATTTCAGTGTGCTTAGGAGATTAGTTAGTGGGGCATTAAAGCTCAAGAACATTGACAAAATGGGTCCAGGAAGGGTGGTCATTCCTCAAGGAAGCGATCCTTTGGGAGCAGAAGGAGACAATCCCACTGCATAGGAAAGGGGGCAAAGGGGCCAATAATCCTTCTTGGATAAACAGGGAAATCCAGGAAAGCCTAAGAGCAAAAAAAAGGGGCATACAGGTCGTGGAAGCAGGGGGTTACTACTTGGCTCACACTTGGCTATATCTCCTTGGCTCACACTTGCAGGGAATCAGTCACGAAGGCCAAAGCAGGATTACAAACTAAGCTGGCAACAAAAATTAAGGACAACAAAAAATCCTTCTTCAGGTCTATAGGGAACAAAAAGAAAAGGGCGCAGGGCAGCATAGGAACCCTGCAGGAGAGACTAAGGCTAGTGACAGACAGGAGGGACAAAGCAGAGCTCTTCGATGAGTTTTTTGTCTCTCTGTTCTTGAGCATGGATCTAGACAAATCTCCCATATGCAGGAGGAACACCAGCCCACCTACTGTCAGCGTCGACCTGGTAAAGAGACACTTGGAGGGGCTGGATGAGTTTAGGTCAGTGGTACTGGATAAGCTCCATCCAAGGGTGCTGAAAGAGTTAGCCAGTGTCATAGTAGAGCCACTGGCACAGCTGTTTGAGCACTCATGGTGCTCAGGTGAGGTCCCAGAGGACTGGAGAAGGGCCAATGTGGTCTCTATTTTCAAGAAGGGGAGGAAGGGGGATCTGGGTAACTATAGACCAGTTAGTTTCTCCTCTATCCTTGGGAAAATCATTGAAAAAATTATCAAGGATCACATTTCTAGAAGTCCAGTGAGTAATATAATGCTGAAGGGCAATCAGCAAAGGTTCACAGTAGGTAGATCCTGCCTGACTAACCTTGTTCCTTTCTGTGACCAGGTCACTAAATGCTTAGTGAGGGATGACTGATGGGGGGGGGGGGGAAGCAAGCCTAGCTGGGGATGCAACCAAGTCAAGTGTGGGGGCAGACGACTGAAATCCTCTGGGATTTGTAGTCCATAGTCACAGCCACCAGTAAGCTTGAGCAGAAAAAGGGGTGTTTAACACCCCGCTCTCTGGCCCCAGACCCCAGCAGACAGCCCAGCCCAGCCCAAGATGGGAACACATGCTGGGATGCTGGGGGACTGATTTAACTTGAACCAAGAAGGGGTCTGGGGCAGAAGTTTCATAATTGGTTTGACTCAAATAGTTAAGTCTGATACTCCATTCAACTAGGTTTATCTTAAACCAGTTTCAGCCATTTTGAAACTTGTTTACAGACATTAAGGTTCTGTTCTGTTACAGGTTTAAACCCATTTCTGATCACTTAAACCAGTTTATGTGTAACTTCTGTTCCTAGCCTGAGAGACACCACCAGAAGGCACTGCTCACACTGCAGGCACTCCCCCACCTGGCTATCACTGAAAGGAGGTAAGGATGAGGTACTTTTTATGTTTTGCATTCTTGGGCCACTGTGATTTAATTTTTAAAGAAAAAAAACCCCACAAGACATGTTGTTCTGGAACTTTTAGTGCTCCCCCTCCTCCCCTCTTTTAATTTATGACTTATTGCTTATCTCTTGGCTTAGGTGGCTTTGACCTTTTGGTTAGTAATGACATAATTAACTTTAAATCAGTATAACACTTTACAGTTTCTCACTTTCCCACAAAAGCATTAGTGCTTAGTGGTATTTCCACCTCTTCCTACTTTTGTATGCACATTTGTACTTTCTTAATGTACAGTAAATTGAGCCAACACAAGCATATTACATTCCAGATTTAAAGCTGAGAAATTGTCTTGGTATAAAGTCTTGATTTTTCATTATTTTTTAGATGTTTTTGTGGGAAATAAAATTTGTGGGTGGCTTTCCAAATGCACTTTTCTAAAACAAGGGAAAATAGCTTACACTATTAGTACATTTTGTTTAAAATGTGTTTCTTTTTAGCAGTGATTGTTGGGTCTGATATATTGAGAATTATAACACAAATCATTCTTTATATTATTTGTCCTATGTAGAACATTATAATTCTGAACTAAAATTCAGATACCCTTACTCATATCTTACTTGGTGACCAGCTTAATAAAAATGTGAGTGATTACTTGTGACAAAGATGCAATATGAGTAAATATAACAGAATCAAACTCTCTGTGATGCTGGTGAAGAATGTAAAGATAATATTATATCAACACTACCTGGAAGAGCAATAGATTGATTTCTGCTCTAATTCACTGTTTTGCATGTGTTAGTTCCTAATTGTCAGTATGTTGTTTCAGGCAACGGTTCCCTTTGTTCCACCCTACTTGGTTCAAGCATTGATATTTCTAAAAATAAGATCTCATCTATGTTCTCAGATGGTTACATTTCTGGGGCCTAATTCCAACCCGCTTCCAAAACGGGGATGATCCCCACAAATTTACCTCCTAGTATCATCAAATGGAAGATTAGGGAAAAGGAAATGCCCCTGTTAAAGAACAGTAATAGCTTTCCTGAAAATCTGCATTTCTGTCATAAAATATCCCTCTTATTATTATTAAATTCTGATGAAAGATATGGACCAATAATTACTATTTATCTACACCTGGAATAAAACGTAATGGAAGAAAACAAAGAAGTAATGATACTCTGTTTTAGTCATACAGTTGACTGGGAATCAAAAGTCTAACAAAAGCTAAGAGATGATGGAAATAAAAAGAGAAATAATGTCCTTTCATATTTTTAATTTGTCAGGCTACACTTATCATCCTGGGAAGACACAGACAATGGTGTAAGATGATAGGGGCACAATTCTTGGTCTTGATCACTGCACCTCATGACTAATTATGGAAGAGAACCCTTATTATACTATAGGTTGTTTGCCCAATAGGGTTGCTTCTGTTCCTTCTTCTCCCAGGGAATGTATAAAATCATGCCCACCTTTAATTAATTATTATATTTTGATTATATTTTGCATATTAATGAGAAAACTGTAAAACTAATAGCAGTGTCCTGAACTCCTAAACACAGGGAAAAAGCACATTCAGAAGGTGCAGCTACATGTGCTGTTCATTCTCACTAGGCTTACTATGCAGTAAAATACTGTACAGTAAGCCTTCCCTGGGAGTACATCTACATGTGTTCCCTCTTGGGAGCAGATTTGTTCCCAGTGGGAGCAGTCTGGGACACAGCTGCTCCCATTCTGCTCTGTCCCCCCTGCAGCACCCAAGGAGAGCTCTGGGCTCTGCTTGGGGGCTAGCAAGGGCACAGGACTGGTCCCAATAGGTGCAGAACCAGGAGAGCTCTGCTGGCTGCAGCAGCAGCTGTCTCCTGGCTTCATGTATATTGAGAGGGGTGCTGATGTGCATGAGGCTGGGAGACAGCTGCTGCTGCAGCCAGCAGAGCTCTCCTGGCCCCATGCCCAGTAGAACACAGAGCTGCCAGTGAACCCTTGGCTGGGCAAGGGCTTCCCTGGCTGGCAGGGGGTTCACTGGGAGCTGTACTGAGTGTGGCAGCTGCTGGCAGGCCTCTTGCAGGGCAGGGAGGCATGGGGCTCACCAGCAGCTGTTGTACTTGGTGCAGAGCTGGCTGAACTAGGGAGTGGAGGGGGAGATGCTGGGAACTCAGCCCCTGCCCACCCCCCCAGAGTAGTTTTGTGTAGCATGGAGCTGGCTGCTCTGGAGTGGGCGCAGGAGCTGGGAAGCCAGCCCATGCCTGCCCTCCATAGCAGTTCTGTGTGGCATGGAGCTGGCTGCTTTGGGGTGTGAGTGGTAGCTGGGAACCCATCCCCCACCTGCCCCCAGAGCAGCTCTGTGTGTTGGGGAAAGCTGGCTGTTTCAGAGGGGATGTGGGGGTGGGAACCTAGCCACCACCTTTCCTCCGGAGCAGCCAACTTTGCACTGGGAGAGCTCGGCACAGGGATGCCTTTCCCAGCCAAGTGTGGATTGGGAGGGTCCCTATGTGGCTGCCAGGCAGCATCCTCACCAAAGAGAGGTGCCTCCCCTGGCCATATGGGGGTCGGTCCTAACCCGATCCCCAAGTGCCTGGGATACAGCAGTCTTTGCTGGTGGGACAGCTCCCCTGGCCACATGGGGATCAGGATAGTCCTGATCCCCATGTGGCAGGACCTTAGCCAGGCACAGTGGGCCCCCTGCTCCCTGGACTGACAAGGAACAAAGTGTTTGGTTGTCTCTCTCTTTCCGTCAGAAAGCAGTGTAGATATGCACCTTTACAGACTAACTAAATAACATATATACAGAGAGAGAGCAAGAGTGTCCTGGAACCCAAGTTCACTTTAATCAATTGCTGTGAAAGGACAGCGTACAGTCAGAGTATCAAGTGGAGGGAGTGATTAGAATACAGTGGATGGGAAAGGAGAGTGATGTGAAAGGCCAACAACAAAGGACCCAGTATTGGCCGCAGTGGCAGCTGCCTTCATTGTGTGGAGAACACAGTAAAGATAAGATGTCACTCCCCCTTCCCTTAACAGCAATGATAGTGGCATGTGAAGGCATCCTGTCACAGGCCAAGTACAGACATTACACTTTCACTTGTATAAGTGATTGGAAATTGGTGTATACCTGTAACAGAACAGGAGTTCAGTGCACATAGACTGGATTAAAAATGGTGGAACCCGGTTTAAGATTCTCACTGTTGCCCCCTCCCCCCAAATCAAAGGACAACTGTGTGCTCTATCCACTACCAATCTAAACTATGTTGCTTACAGAAAACCATGTAACATGGATTGATTCCCTTAGAATTTTTGAATGTCCGTATCTAGCCACTGGGCACATTTGTACAAGATGCTTACCGCATATTGGACTAATAACACTGCACAGTAGGGCATCACAGCACAAATAGTGCAGTGTTATTAGGCTAATGCGCTGTAAGTGTCACTAATTAACCATGTCATGGCACTAATGTGCGGTAACTTTAGGTACTGTGCATTTAGTTAGTTCTTTATTAAGGAAGTAGTAAACTAAATTCCCAGTATCTAAGGTGCATTAATGAAGGTGTAGATACACCCACTGTGACTCAGAGGGAATGGACCAAAAGCAAGACTTACCTTTCCCATAGGGCAGAGATTTTCACTCTGGGGTACTGCTACTGCTGCTATCATGGCTGCCAGGTGGGACTGCATCGTGCACATCCCATGGAGTCAAATTAGGAAGTATCACCCTGGTTGAGAACCACTGGCATAGGTCCTCCATAAATACAGTTTCTCATTCTCCATTCCCATTCCCACATACTCCCTTGTTTGATGTCCTTCATAAACAGCACCATAAAAAAGTCTCTGGGCCTACCCATCAAGCTTGCCTTGCCATCTTCCTCAGCCACATTGAAAAGGATCTCATGCTGACTGGTTCCTGTGTCTTACAACTCGATGTGTGTACAGTCATTTCTCAAATGAAAAAGTCATAATGGAAAATGTCACAGGTAGAGCATTCTGTGTCTTCTGTAGCTGTCTCTCTATTAGCTCTCTCTGCAGGATTGCAAAACATACTCCAATTAAAGAGAAAAGCCTCACAATTGACCCTGCCCTCTCAAGAGGAATTTTTAACATGTCTGGGGGTCTCCATTCCCACAAACATTGCCACTCAAGTGGAGAGCTTTTATTGTCCAGAACCTCTCTTATGTGCTTTCCCTTGAAGACTGGTTATCTTCTGGCACGAGATGTTTTCACCAGCTCACAGGAAACTGACGTTGATTTTGGACCTGCAGTGTTTCATGGCTCTGTTGTGTTTCTAATCCTCATAAGAACTGGTAGTGGAAAAATGTTGTTCTCCCAAGCTTTTGGGCACCTCAGGGGAGCTGCCTGGAATTCATTTAAAAGAGGACTCCACGTATACCTCCATTGCAAACACTTAGCCTGAGCACAGCAAAAACAGTAGCTTTCTAACTTTTCAAGCACTATGTTAGAGTCCTGTGATACAAACTCAGGGAAAGAGATGGGAGACCTAATTCATGGTGTCCCAATAACCCAATTCCAAATGAGTAGTAAATGTATTCTTACTAGGCCAAATGTGCTTGTTTTGTGGTAGGCATAATGACATACTTCAACAGTACTGGAGGGTATACGCAGCTATAGTTTCAGTGCAGCACTTCTGTGTCCACTGTCAAAAGTTTCAATTTCTGAGACCTCTAAGAGACTGAGATATGTCTGTTTCCAAGAAAAACTGAGCCTCTTCACCACACACAATGGGCCAGATCCTATTCTACTTATTAGGTGCCTGAGTGGCTTTAGGCACAAAAATGTGCTCCTATGCCACCCTGTTCAAATCCCTGAAAAAGCATTAATGCACTTACTTCTTTAACATACCATTATCTTAGCTTGAAGACTATATCACAAAAATCAGGAAGCAGATATAGGATGCTTCTACCTTTTTCATTAATTATTTTTCTGGGGCTCAAGCAGGGTGCAGTAGGATCACACTTAGGCATCTAAATCCACTTAAGCAGAATTACAAAATATTTACCTCTAGAGGGGCAACCAAAGCTTATCCTTTTTTTCCTTTGATATAATCTCCTGTCAACATATCCTGGGCCTTGTGTATGTGTATGTGCGAGAGAGAGATATGGAGAAAGGCAGCTAGCAGGAGTGGGCTTTGCTATCTTCCCAGTAATCTGAGCAACCTCAACTAATGGTTTCTGAAGTGCTGAAAATCATGTGCTATAACATGTGAATCCATTAGATTTGTGTGAGCTTTTGAGGCTAGTGTTAGTGTTTCATAGCACTCTACAAGTCACTCCTGCCTTTGTCAACATTTCTCCATTAGGGTTAGTTTAACAAAGGAGGTCATTACACATTACACTTGCAGCTGTCTTCTTCCACAGTGCTCCACATACCTATCAGACAAGAAGCAAAGAGTCTACTGGAAATCTCCCACTTGGATTTTCTGTGCACCAGTATGTTGTGTCGATGCCATGCAAGTGAGCCAGCCAGGAATGTTTTGGCATCTTTTCACTTCTCATATCCTTTCTTTTATTCATTTGTAAAAATATACAGTAACATCTCTATTATCCGGCATGAGTGGGGAATGCTGGGTGCTGGTTATGTAAAAATTCCAGATATCTAAAAATACTGGAGAAGTGGGGAGAGGGAGGGTTTGCATATAGTGGCAGTGGTGGTGACGGCGTGGGCTGGTGGATGGCAGTGGAGGCGGAGCAGGGTAGTTGCACGCAGCTTGCATGCAGCAGTGGTGGTGGCAGAGGGTAGTGGGTGGTGGTGCGGGATGGTTGCACACAGCTTGCAGGGTGGTGGATGGCGGCAGCGGTGTGGTGCCAGTTAATAGAGGATTCCAGCTAGTAGAGTGCTGGATAACGGGAATTTCACTGTACATGCACTCATTTGGAAAAGTATTCCAAGACATTCCATGCACTTGAATGCAAGTGAATAGATCAGCCTTCCCATCTCCTTTCAAGGATCCCCTTTGTGTTGAGAGAGGATTTGAGTAGGCCAGCAAACCTGTAGATGTGTGTAAAATCCATTAGGGATCATTAGCACAATATAGCAGTTTTGTTAGGGTCAGGAAATTTGGGTTCATGCTCTAAATTAAGCACAAAAACTGGTGGCTAAAAAGATAGCAGCTGCTTCCAAAAATTCTCCTGGAAAAATTCAGACTAATTGCACATGAATGTGCAAATGAGCCTTTCCTTATTTTCCCTCTTGAAGTCAAACTTAATGCCATAGAAACTACAAAATAATAGTATGGAATTTGGTCTGGGAAAATGCACTGACGAGCATTGGTATATTCTATTGGAAGAATATGATTCAGGAGTGATAATGATGTCCTTATGGATAACATTGAATTCTGTCTACGGAAAAAATCCAATGATGGGGTGAAATGAATCGAAGCATAGAGAGGTTAGAATTTATAGTGAGTTTTTCATTGTAAGATTTGTAAAACTAGTTTTCAGAACTATGATTCTCTCATCATGTTAATATAATAGTCTCCTAACTATTCTGCCTTTTAAAGACCAGACATAAGTTGTTGGTAGACATTGGTCTAATCCTAATTTTTTTATACTCTTAAAATTCTACCAATCACCATTAAAAAGTTAAGAAGAATCACATGGTAGTGTCTCAAAATACTGCAGCATTCTTCTGTGCTTAAATAAGGAGAGAGAAGTAATATACTTGGGGCAGGTGTGGGCCATTCTTTGAGGCAATGGCTAGCTGTGCTGGTAAGAGGGACATACCATGTTTGGTATAAATATGAAGAGGAAACTTGAGGTCAGTTAATTATTGCTTTTTTCAGAATTGGCAACTTTATATGGAAACAGCTATCTACATCTTCAAACTGGAAAAAAAAACCGTAACTAAATTAGTGAGTTGTTTTCTCTTTAAATAAAACTCCGGTTTCTAGTCAATTGTAAGATGGTATGTAGTCAAGGCAGTGATTGAAATTTATCATCTAAAGTGTTATACATAGATATATAGAAGCATGACCTTTGGTTAAGCTTTGACTTGAAGAACCCCTTAATATTAATTAAATACAGTAAAAGCTCTGTTATCCATCATGTCCCGGGAATGGGGGATGCCAGATAACAAAAGATGCCTGTTAATTGAGCAGCCCAAACTGGCATCCTTGCTTGTTTGGGCTGCTGATACTTTTGTCACCGCCCCTCCCACAGCATCACTGACCCTTCTGTGGGCCCTGCGGGCCCCACAGGACAGGGAGGTGGGCCCCATGCAACATGTTATACCCATGGGCCATGGGGGCTTGGCAGCGCAGGCTGCTTTGCCCCGGGCCTTGGGGGCTCGGAGAAACCCGAAGTGCCACGGTGGGCACTTCCAGTTTCACTTTACCTTACAAGCTGGCATGCCGGTTAATAGAGCATGCCAGCTTGTAAGGTGCCGGTTAACACAGCTTTTGCTGTAATAGGTCATGGAATGAGTGCATCTAAGAATAGGCAACAATTGATCCACTGGACCATAGTGTATGCATAAGAGGCCTGGTCAAGCGGTGAGTGCACTTGTGGCTGATAGACCCAATTCAAAAGTGACACAGCTTGTTACAGGTTTCACAGATCCATGTGCTGTCTGAGTTGGAGTTTATAGCACCCTGCTACCTTCTTTCTTGTTTTGCTTCCATACTCTGGATCAAAGCTGATTTATGTTGAGTGCACCCAGTGCCAGATGTTCCTTCCAGATGGGATGGGATTCTGCACAATCCTCTCAGCTTTCTACACTGAAGTTTAACAATTTCGTATAATTTTTGCACACTTCGTGGTACAGCCATAGAAGACAACCCTGCTTTCTAGAGCCATCTCAAATCTTGCTGTACAAAGTATTCTTAGGCATACAGTCTCCTCTCATTCTCCTGACATGGCTGAGCCATCGCAATCTCCTCTTCTTAATAGTGGTTTCTAAGTGTGTCAGTCCTGCATGCTCCAGCACGTCTGTGTTTGGGATTTTGTCTTCCCACTTTATTTTCAGGCGTCTCACGTGAAAGTGGTTCAGTCTCCTTATGTGGCTAGTATATGCAGTCCACATTTCTGAACCAATGAAGCAGGTATGACAGTACACAAGTCTTGTCTTGTCTTGTCCATTTAGTCTGGATAGAAAATAAATGCCATCATTACTGTCCTCGAATGCATGAAGAAGCAGGAATGAAAAGTGGACGTTGAAGTGCACAGGGGCTAAGATACACCCCTGTTCACCCTTTTACTGCTGTCAAAGGCATTTGATTCTTTGTTTTCATACATGACAGTTGCCTTCATACCTTGATGTAATGAGTGAATTATGTTCACCAGTCTGGGGAGGATTTTTTCAGAACAGTATAAATACTTCTATTATAACTTCAAACTGCGGTAATCCTCCAAGCTCTTTGTGTTTGCTTTCAGTTTGACTGGAATATAGAGTTTCATAATGTTCAATCCAATACTTGAGTTGTTTTTGTTTATTAGTGATAACATATCCATCTGCATCTTTCAGCAGAGCTGTTTTCTTCTTGACTGGGCCAGCTGCTCAGTTGATGCCTTCATTTGTGACTATCACCTGCATCAGCTGCTTTCTGAAAATCATCACAGAGTTTCAGTCCAAAATCTTAGGCATAACTTCTAGCTTCCTTTTGCATTTCCCTTTGAGCCTTTTTCAAATTTTCCAGGGTTGTGGTGTTCTCTGTAGGTGATTAGCACTGTCCTTTTGTTCTCAACCAGTGGTATACAGATTTCAGAGTGCTCTTCAAACCAGTCTGTATTTTTTTGCATTTTGTGCCAAATGCTGTTACAGTGGCATTGCACATTTTGTGCACCTAGTGCATACGAATTCAGTCCTAGCAAAGACTGAATAATAGTATTCAGTACATTAAAGACAGAAGGAGTGGAATAAAGTAAAGGGAGTGGAGGAAAAACAATGATTTTAAATATGAAATCTAACTGTACTACTAACAGATTGTGATTACTGAGAGAACAAAATTAATTAGCAAGAGACTAAAAGCAGAGCACAATAAAGCATATGTGTACCTGATACAACTAGATGTTTTTTTCCTATCAGCCTAGTAGTCACTCATGAGTGTGTTTAATTCTATGGAAGTACTAAGTGAAATTGTAGCTGTTCATTCTAAGAATTTGAGTAATCCCATCAAGGGCGATGGGACTACTTTGGGTTTACAGGTAAGCTCTCATGTAAATCTTTGCAGAATCACAGCTCAATAACAGTACTTTTCAGAAAGGCATCAGCCATGTCAGTGAGATGAGAAGTATTCCATCTCAGTTTTGGCAAGATCACTCACACTGCAGATATTCATTTTTCCTTGGAGATTTCCACCAACAGCTGCAAAATCAATCTGTTAGCTGTTGGTAGCATTCAAACAAGCAACTCCTTTAATGGTTCCAAAAGGCTCATGTTGAATATGTAACTCCCTAGTGATATCAATATTAAGGCTGTGAGTCTACAAATTACTTAAGCCAGTGCTTAACTTTAAGCTAGTAAATTCATCTCTGTTTAAATAATTTATACGAAAATATAAATCTCTTTTTTTCAAATATCTTAAAGCATGCACTTTTCTTCTTATTCCGTCCTTATTAATTTTCCCTTCAAATCAGGTAATAGTAATATAAATAATATCACAACTTTATTTAATCATTCCATTTTATTTGCTTTGTTTACCTTATACTGCTATATTTGTTCTATAAAAATTTTGGAATAGGTTTTGTAGTTCTAAAATTATTATAGTCTGTTTCCTAAATTTCTTTAAATAAGTTCTTTTCTAGAATGTCCTGTTTCATATTTATTGTTGTATTAACAGTGTTTCATTATTTCTTAAATATAAAATAATATAAATATTGATGAAAAAGCTTCTAAAGGATTAAGCATATTTGGACTCTTGGAAAGAGAACATTCTTTATAGAGAGACAAAAATTTGATATCCAAAAGCTATGTTATTCTTGCATCTAAGTGTAATTTAGATTTTACCAATGCTACTTGTGCTGTACAGCACGTGACTATGTACTACAATCCATAACTACTCCTGCTGGGAATCAGTGGTGAAATCACCAGGAGAGATGTAAGGTGCTATTCAGTCTGAATAAGAATGGCAGAAATCTAGTGCTCATGTAGCTGTACCAGATGCCCTGAAACAGGAATATGCAGCAAACCAAAATGCCACTTCAAACTCACAAATGCAACATACCAATTGATCCGAGTAACAATTCAGACTGTGCTCTAAAGCATGCTTTCCAATATTCCTCTATTTCAACTTCCCATCTTGTCACAGACTTCTGACATCTGTCAGAAGACCTGTCTTTTGAGTACTGCTACTGTAAGGTTCAGATGTCCCTTTTAATTTGTTTCTTTGTTTGAGTTTTTTTTCTTGCCCAAAACATTTTCTCTGGTAAATCTGATGAACTGGTTTTTGAATGCAATTAAATGAAACCTTTGACTATTTTGAACTTGAAGTTAAATCCTTGTATGATCTGCTAGTGAAAAGTTGGTAGCTGGATTATATTAAGATCTCTTGTTGAGCCCCTAAAGAGCTATAGCATGACATTTACCTAATCCTAACTCATCCATTTTATGTTCTGTGTTTGAGAAGACAAAGTTTTAAAATGAAATATATGTCATATTATGTCATCTGGGTTAGAAGCAGTTGTTACTTGATTTTATGGAGTTCTGAAGACAAAGTGGAGATTGAATAAATTAATTGCTCTTTTGTCTGTAGCTGTACTGAAATATATATCTCCCCAAATATACCCTCTGAAAGAAAAGTTTATTACTCATTTTTAAAGACTCAGAATACAAGATGCCTAATTATCATATCTGTTCACGTCCCAGCTTCATGCACTTCATTCTTGGGGATGTCTTTGTGAGTTTGGCATGAAGAATTAAGTTCCCCAGTTCTGAACATTTCTTCAATGTGAGTGGTTGGGGTGTCTATGAGGACAGGCCTTTTCAATTAAAAATAAAAAAAGCCCACTTCCAGCCAAGAGAGGCCCTGGCCAAGGCATCTAGGGATCTGGAACCTAGGACCTTAGGCTTGTGAGGTCAACAAACTGACTGCTACATTGCAACAAGACGTCTGTTGGCTATTATTGTATTCTGCCCCGTGTTGGAGTGGCAACTTTAAGCAAAATGATTCAGGGCTTAGACATTGTGCAGTGCCCTCACCAGATTTTGGCCAGACCCACTATTCATACACATAGACACTGCCACAGTTACCTTTTGGGATAGTTGGCAGCCAACAAAGATAGGGGAGTCCTGAGGCTGCTCCAAATTATGTTACGGATTATGTCTGAAATTCAGTGTTTTGCGAAGCTGGTATAAAGTCTCTAATTCAGCACTGAGGTTAAATGAGAAATCTTCTCCAGTTATATTGCCATCAAATGGCACATCCATCTAGATGTTGCCTATGACTTCTCCTTAAATGCCCCAGCAACAAAAAAATGAACTAAAAAACTCAGGGGAAAAAAACAAACAAACCCTCTTCCTGTATCTGTTTTTCTCTTCTTTACTCAAGCTAGAAGACCAATGAATCTAAATTAATCTTCCTTATGAACAAAATAAACTTCCTTGACCGTGAATACAGTGAACACAGCTTTTCTGAGAAGGCAAGGATATAGAAGAATTGCATTTGGAAAAATAAAAGTAGTTCTGTCTGGCTTTCTAACATATATCAGAATATGAAACTACCACTATGCTGAAAGGTCACCACCCTAGCAAAAATACTCCTCCAACTTGACTGAAACCCTTCCAGAAATAAAGGAAAAGAGGTAAACATGCATAAATGACCACGATGATGAAATTCCACTCTTAAAATCGTATTTTTTCATTATCTTATATAACTAATTTTAAATGCAATTCTTTCCTTTAATGCAGTGGTTTCCAACCTGCTTAAGTAGGAGATCACCTTTGGCATTTAAAAGCAACCCAAGATCTACCGTGTGCCACTGCCACCCCTCACTCCCCCCTCCCCCCCACACAGCAGGTAAGTCTGTGGGGAGGGAATGGGGGCCAGATCAAGGCAGAGGGAGAAAAAATTATTTGGGGGCATGCCTCCCCAGCAAGAAAGTCCCAGCCGGCTGGGGCCCCACTGAACTTACCCCTGCTCCTGCCTCTGTGTCATTGTCCCTCACCACAGGGGCCTCAATCTAGCCCCCTCTTCTCTCCCCCATGGATGGACGTGCTGGGCTGGGGCACACACGTGCATGCACATAGGCACTCATCCCCCCACCCCGCCTCAAATTGACTCCAAGAGGCTCTGAGATCTAATGCAAGAGGCTCTGAGATCTGCCACTGCTTTAATGCAATTTGAGGCAGTGGAGTAGACTGCTTAAGGAAGTTATGGGCTCTCTTTGTGTTTTGATTTTTCCTGAAAATAAGGGGGAGAAGCAGGCCAGAAGAAACATAGATGTATACATTCTAGAGCCAGAAGGGACTATCTTGATAGTTTAGTCAAACCTCCTGCAGAATATACCTCAATGGAATTTATCCAGTCCAATGGAATTGTGTTTGCATGGTAACCAGGCTTGCTTTTATTTAAATGGTAATACAGGGAAAGTTGCCTTCCTCCTCTTTGCCATATTTATGTCTCTGTGGTGACTGGAAGGCTGTGCTAAGGTAGATGTTTGGGGCTCTCTCTTTTCTGAAGGAAAATTCCTGTTGTTGTAAAGTGAGCTCTGTGCTGCTATCTTCTTACCCTCTCTTATGACCTAGTAGATATATCAGAGATCTGTGTTTTCTGTGTCAGCTAGATCTACTTTTTCCCTCTCCATGGACCAAGACTTTGTAGTGGTGGGAAGGCTTGTATGTCCCAGTGACTCTCAGAGCTATGTTGCCCGGAGTCTTACACTCCAGGCAGGATCACCCATAATGAACAGGCTTGAGAGGAGGTTCCAAACAAACCATGGTCTAACCCCAAGTCCTCAATGATGGATCAGGTAGGAGATGATGTGAGGATCTCAGTGGTTGTATGGACAGAAGAAGGCTGCAAGATGGAGGTCTCCAACTCCATCTAGAGTTCTCCCTTGTCAACAGGTACAGATCTCAACCATGTCAATATTGTGTGGTTGCTGTTTCCCTGCACCAGCTTCCTCATGTTAAAGTCGCACACAGGCTTCTACCAAGGAAACAACACACATGACATATGTTTGGCTGAGTGTTTGTATGCCACGGGGAGTGTCTTAAAGGATCAAAGTTGCTCCTCTTTGGACATAGTGCCAAGGCAGGATGAGGTATGTAGCCCAGTTGTATGTTAGTTTAGAGCCCTTGTCGAAAGGTGGTCTTACTATGTTGTTACAGAAATATATAGGTTTAGTGATATCCTGGATATCCAGGGGTATGAGATGACCAAAATTTGGAGGCAGATGAATTACATGGTTCTGAATGGTGCACTTGTAGCAGTTGCCATCAGAGTACCACTTATCTTATCCCTGTCCTGAACACTGGTGCCCACTCAAGAGTGTCCTACCCCAAAACAAAGGGAGGGTCTGGTAAGACTTTATCAACACCCTGCAGTATAGTGGTCTCTTTGAGCACTAATTATATTAGTAATGGCAAAGGAGTGCTTTCATGGGTTTTTTTTGATACAGGAGCAACAGTCAGTATATTCTATGACAAAATCCCAAGACATACTCCCTGTGGTCAGTGATGACTAAGTTGCCAGCAAATTTTATAAGCTATTATGACAATGTTTCAAAGCTGCTGATGGTACTGACTGAGGACATGCAGAGCACAAAAATATATGTGCTGTTATGGTTAACAGATCCATGCAAATTGCAAGGAAGTCAGTTTCTTGCCAAAGGATGGGTAAATTTTGTATTTCATTAACTGGCTGTTGTGTGATACCAGGACACTGGTAATGGAAGGACAGCTGGTTGTTTTTCTGGAGTGCTGCATAGTAACTGTTACAGGGGTGTGGGTTGTAGCTGTGTTGGTCTAAGGACATAAGCAGACAAGGTTGTTTGGGTGAATCTGATATCTTTTATTAGACCAACTTAAATAGTTTGAAAATAATTATTAAGCGAGCTTTTGGGTTCAAAAACCCTTTGTCGGGCTAAGGAAGTTTCTGCAGTTGGTGTGTGCTCTTCCTGGATGAAATGAAAAGTAAAGAAGCCACAGGCTGGTCTGGTATGCATTCAGTAACTCACTGATCTGGTTGGTGCAAAAGTGAGATGGTTTGTGCAGATTAGCTATAAAATCAGGACATCACTATTTCTATTGAAACAGTAGCCAAAATGATGGATTTAATTGAGGTCTTTGATCCCAGACTGCAATGACTTTCAACTTTAGATATCAGCAGTGGGTTTTAATTAATCCCAACAGCTACAAAATGCTAGTATAAGTTTGTTTTCACTATTTAAGTAATGCAGTACAGCTTGACCTTCCACTCATTCACAGCTTGCTTTCCGTTATCATAGAGGAACTGTGAACACACATGGAGAGAGAAATGGTTTCAAAGGAGAAAAATAGTATTATTCTTACTGTATTTTTATATGGTGGAAGTGCCTAGGGACCCTACTTCTGGATCATTGTTCTAGGTGCTGTACAGCAAGTGTTAGGTGAACACTTCTGGTTAAATTCAGGTTAGGGACTACAGGCCAGATTATGCCTTCAAGCCACATATCATACAATGTGAAAGAACAGGGTGAGATAGAACAATAGGAGCGCCTGGGGGAATTTTGACTGAATAAACTAGAATTATTCTAATTGCTTAGTTGTAGCTCAAACTGGGAGCTTTTCTTATGCTTGGAATGGTACAGCATGTGGGCAACATCTGACGGTGCTTTGCATGGTAGGTCAGCTAGTATGAATGATCCAGATGTGGGCGAAGTACATCTATTTTCCTATGAAAACGTTTTACCACTGACCAGGCTGAGCTGATACTCCTCATTCCATTTTCTGAGATGCATAGAGACATTCATCTAAGTAGGACCAAGCACAGCCTTAGGTTAGTTGTGGTCTTAGAACTCTGAAGAACTACTTGGCTATGCTGACCAGACTACATGCTATCTGACCCATTCAGTGTTTAGCAGCACATGGAACCACCAACAGGAATCACTTAACATAGATGAAGCTTATATTTTGATTGGTCAATACTAGTCATACAGCTGAGAAGGATGGGTCTGTTCCCTTCCTGATGAAATGTATAGTGCAGGCAGATGATGTATGGTGCCATCCTTCTTGTTCTCAGAATTCCTGGAGAGGTCCCCACACATCTCCCAGATAGCAGGACTTAGCTTTGCAGAAATGATCATTTGTGTTATACTGCAGTTTCAGAACATCCAGCTGCCTATTTTAAGCACAAGATGGCAGTAGAACACTTTCCAAGATTTCTCTATTTGGGAGCGGTATGGTAGAAAAATGGTTTAAAAATTCCTTATGTTTGAGGGGTATCTGTGTAATAATCTATTCCTCACCCCAGAGCCTAAAAGGAGGACTGTTAAGTGTATTTACCATTTACAAAAAGAAAACCAGCTGGAAACTGGTATAAGGATTTTATTGCTACATAGTCATTGTCATATTTAATTTACTGTAGCAGCAATGTAGTAATATAGGAATATGATAAAAAATAATTTATTATACCTGGAATTAAATACAGTGATCACTTATATGATTAAGATAGCCTTGTTTTCTATTCTGTCAGAGAGTAACAATATATATTATAAGGAGCTTACTGAAATATGGTTAGAGGGTTCAGCATGGGTTTGTAGAATTATGTGGAAGCACTGAGAATAAAATTGTTGTCAACCTTTTTGCTGCATCCAGAGTTGTATGACACTGACCTTAATTAACCTACACAGGGAATTTGCTTCTGGTCCAGGTCAAGATGGACGTGGACCGGTGAGCGGACATGGAAGATGGCATGAGATGTGCATCGCGAAGAGACCAACTGGCAGCTTCGGGAATGGTGTTTTGAGGCGGGCTTTGGCTTCCTTGACAACGACCTGTACATCATGATGAGAGACATGCTCGGGTGGGATGAGCTCCACCTTTCCCCTAAATGTGTGTTCTCTTTTAGGTTGGCAGATCTCCTCCGGTGGGCTTTAAACTAGGCTCGTCAGGGGAGGGGAAAGATGAGGGAGGGGGGAAGCCTTGGACCGCTAAATCAAGCAGCACTCACAAGTACAGCCCAGCCTAGACCGATGAGCAGAACATATACACAGGTAAGCAACAGGGACCAGGGCAATGCTGTGATTAGGGGGCCAGTGCACACATCCACAGGAGGCCTTAAATGCCTCTACACAAACGCTCGTAGTATGGGAAACAAGCAGGAGGAACT
>NW_017729032.1:220711169-220730206 GCF_001723915.1 Gavialis gangeticus
TATGAGGAGAGGCTATGGGACCTGAACCTGTTCAGCCTCCACAAGACAAGGCTGAGGGGGGATCTAGTGGCCTGTTACAAACCAGTCAGGGGGGACCAGCAGGCACTGGGGGAGTCCCTGTTCCCCCGAGCACTCCCAGGAGTGACTAGAAATAACAGTCACAAGCTGGCAGAGGGTAGATTCAGATTAGACATCAGCAGGTGCTACTTCACTGTCAGGGTGGCTAGGATCTGGAACCAATTGCCAAGAGAGGTGGTGCTGGCTCCTACCCTGGGGGTCTTTAAGACAAGGCTTGATAATCACCTTGCTGGGGTCGTTTGACCCCAGTACTCTTTCCTGCCATGCCAGGGGGTCGGACTTGATGATCTGCTCAGGTCCCTTCTGACCCTCCTAACTATGAAACTATAAGCTATGAAATATAGTAAGAACATAATGATCAGTAGAAGGCAATTAAGGGTCTCATCCAAAGAGCACTGAATACTCCTTTAACATCTTTAATGGACTTTGGATCAAGCCCTGAATTAACATTTTAAATCTTCCAAACATTTTGCTTTGAACTGGAGCTGGGCTGTCTAAAGTGGTTTGGCCAGCCTGAATTTCACCTTAGTTCAGCCAGTCTCTTCTATTGCTCAATGATTTTTAAAGTCCTCTGGAGAGAGTGCTACAGCTGTGAAGATTACCCTACTGGGAAACATTAATCTTCAGGCTTCCATGTACACTGTACGTCATTCCTAGTGCTTTTGGAGAAAGCAGGCAGCTTTTGGTAGCCAAGTAACTTCATCTAAATCCTGATTCTAATTTGTGGTTCTCAGGTCTGCTTAAAACAGGCTGACTTGTGCTGAGTTGAACTGACTGAAAGGAAACTTCTTCCATCTTTTATAGAAAGTAGATGGCAGTGTTGCATTTCTTAAGCAACTGAAGTTCAGGCAGTGGAAAATATGGAAGAAAATAGCAATCAGAACTCAATTACTAATGAAATCTGAGATAAACTTAAGATGCATGTAATTAAAATTATTACTTTTAATATGAGCCTACATATGAAGAAAAACTGATTATGCTTTCTACCTGACCCTGAAAATCTTTTTTACTCATGTGTGTCATTCTTACATGAGTAACTTCATTTAACAGGACAGCTGTTTGCTCTGGATTTTTAAAATCAGATTTTTGATATATTTTACTTCATTATGCTTTAAGCCAATAATCTGATATGGCTCTGGCAAGGGAATTGCTACTAGTAATGTTGACTCTTTCAATCTCTAAGTTTTGGGTTCAAATCCAGATCACTTCTATAGCAATTTAAAGCTGACTTCTTAGTGTTCTAGTTAGTGGAGAAGTATCTACATCATTAAGGACCTCATCCAGCAAACTACTCAATGAAGTACTTAACTGTAAGCATGAGTAGTTAATGCTCATGTGCTTAGAATTAGGTATGTGATGGAGCACTTTACTGAATCAAGGCCTGCAAGTACTATCACAATTTTGTAGTCTTATTAGAAAGGCCAAGAATGAGTAGACTTGCTGAAGAAAATACCTGTGTTTTTCTGAAGGCCCATTATGCCTGTAAATCAAAGGTGAGACACAATAGTAGAGCTGTGTATCTAAAATTTTCACTGCTATCTTCTACCCCATGCCTGCCGTATCATTAACTGAAGAATTGTCTTCAAAGCTATCAGTTCAACATTGTCATAGGATTAGTGGCTCTATAGAGAAATCTGGGCTAACTCTCAGCTGTGTATGTTTCCCAAGTGATGAAAATAAGAGACATGAGGGTAATCATATGACCAGTCACACACAACTTGTTGTCAAGCAGTGGAAGAATAGCAAATGTAGGAACTGAGCTGTTTAAGAGAACTGGAAGAAAGGGGGTAGTGATTAAGATAAGGATAGTAGACAGAGCAGGTTGGGTGCTTAGTTACAAGCAAATCAGTTATTTGCAGTTTTAAGGCTGGAGACCTGCATTTGAGTATTAAAGTCTGGGTTTGTACTTTGGTATTTGGAAAGTAGTGCAACTCAGGAGAGTAGGAGGCAGAGCCCAATAAAGGTCAAAGATTGAAGAATGCACATACTGAAAGGAAAGGCTGTGCTCTGGACAGCTTAATTACTTAGGCTGCTTTTAGGCTAGCCTTGCTCTAGAAGAGGTGTGCTCTGCTGTAAAGTACTACAGAGGACAGTCATAGTGAGAAGACTTTCTTTAGGACAGTGATGTTGAGGAACATGGAAACTGAACCAGCAACTGGGATTGATTCTACACTTGTAAGTTTTCTACTATAAGCAGTTTTTACAAGAAATCTAGTCTCTTTGTATACTTTGTCAAAGAACAATATTAATGAAGTGCATTATATCTCACTATAAATGTTCTTGAAGGGACTGGAGTGACAAACTGCTGCTATGTCTTGAAAGTCATTACCATGTAGTGATTCCAAATTTCCCTTATTGCAGGTAAACACAGACTCCAGATGTTATCACCACTTCAACAATAGAGTCAAATGGCACAATTTACATGCACAATTCTGTGGAGGAAGAGTTTGCAAAGTCAGTCCCTACAACATAAATGGAGTCTTAAGCTCAGTCATTTAGCATACATGTAGTACATGACTAAATTAGTGTAGTCCATACCTACTGTGTATTTGCATCAACATAATTAAATTAGTGCTAATTCTGTCTGTGGCAAATGGAATGTACTTTTATAAATTGTTGTGGTACAGAGTGAGTTAGCGTATTGGAATCAAATAAGCTGTAGTCGGTGGGGACATGCTTACTCTATGGAATCCAAGGTTATCATTTCATGTACAGTATGAAACATTGCAGCATACATTACTTTACTTCTGCTCACTTTTCGTACAGTCACCAGGGTTGGAAAATAGACAATTAAGAAAAAGAGTGCCTACATCTAACATGCTGTTCATCTTGGACCAATCTTATCTTTGATAGTATCATGAGAAGACAAGCTGGAGTTGGCTGCAAATTGCTCACTTATGTGGTGCTTTACAACGGAATGGATTCACACTGTATTAAACCCCCAAATTTTCAGATGGAACTGTTCAATCTGGAGATTGACAGAAACAAAGCACTTAAGCATTTCTGATTCAGAATGTTTGTGTTTCAGGAAATGAATTTAAATATTTAGCTTTAGCTTTGTTAAATGTTAACTGCATTTTCCTGAGCCACTGTGGTGCCTCACACCCTCTTCCTTTAATATGAACTAAGTTTCCTGGTCAGACTACATGTTCCATATTCTACATGTTCTATGTCTTCCCTTCTTGTTGAACATATGCAAAGCATCATGGGAATTACAAACTCTTAATTCCCAATGAGGTGGGTTTAATTTTTGTTAAGTTTTTTTTATATACATTTTTTCTTCATTTTTGACAAAGCAGAAACTTTTATCAGAAAGCAGAAATTCTGCAAGGCCGCTGTCGCAGGGCATTGAAGTGCCCTGCTCCTAAAGAAGGACAGGTGTGGGTTGCCAGGGCAACCCCAGAGGTCAGCTGACCAGAAGGGGGCAGGACCTGGCCTTTATAAACAGCCTAGGCTGAGGCCAAGGGGGCAGTTCCCTTCTGGCAGCCTGAAGGAGAGAGCTCTGCCAGGAGTAGGCAGAGTTGGGAAGCCTGATGACCTGAGCAGCTCCTGGGTGAGGATACCAGGCAGAGGAGCCCTGGCAGGGATGGAAATAGTGATGAGCCAGAGAGCTTAGGGTTTACGTTTTGAGCCAGGAGGCTTTGTTTGAGTTACAGCCAAGTGGCTTATGGTTTTGGTTATTGTCACGACCGGAGGACCGGGTGAGGCTGTAGGGTTTGGAGGAGGCCTCATGGGAGCTCCCCAGTAGTGGGGGGGTTCCTGGTGCTGTAGAGGGCGCTGCGTTTTTGGGTGTCCTGACCCCGGCCCCAGTGTGGGCAGCTTCGGGAGGAGCCCAGTGTGGGCACAAGCAAGAGGCCCCAGTGGGGCACAGGACCCAGAAAAGGGGTCTGGGGGCTAGGTAAGGCTGAGGCCGCCTGAGCCCCAATTGTGGGAAAGCCCCAGTGGGGCACAGGACCCTGAAAGGGGGTCTGGGGGCCAGGTAAGGCCGAGGCTGCCTGAGCCCTATTTTGGAAAGCCCCAGTGGGGCGGAGGACCCGGAAAGGGGCTCTGAGGGCCAGGTAAAGCTGAGGCCGCCTGAGCCCTATTGAGCAAGGCCCCAGTGTGGGTGTGATCACAGAGACAGGCCCCAGTGTGGGCGTGAGCACAAGCAAGGCCCCAGTGGGGCAGTGTTGTGCAGGAAGAGCCTCAGAGAGGGCGTGAGCGTGAGCAGAGCCCTAGGGCGGGCGCATGGTGAGAGGCCCCCAGAGACAGCGGGCGCATGGTGAGAGGCCCCCGGAGAGGGTGAGCACGAATAATTGACTCAACAACGTCTGGGACATCTGACAGGCTTGGGGCGTGGTATAAGGGGAGGTAGGAGCCACGCACAGCCCATAAGGCTGGGTGCAACAGAGATCGAGCTATACAGAGCAGGGACCAGGATAAACAAGCACACCGTGTCCAAGGGGACAAAAAGGGCAGCCTCCCTTATAATATATTAGATCATCAAAGATGTGGCGGGCGAGATACAGAGGGTGCTTAATAGGGAACTTGGCACGGTAGAGGGCACCAGGGGAGATCATGGCTGCTCCTGGGTCCCCGCCCTGTGACAGCTTCATTATATCTAATCATTTAAACTATACTGCTAGAAAACTTCTTATCAGTCCTAATAATCCTGTCAAACCTCACCACCTAATTTTAGCTCATGACATGAAAATTTACTGTGTATAATTCCAATATCTGTTTGTGTTGCTGCATGGTAAGGTTTCTAACGAAAAACTGAAATCTTCACTGATTTATTGGAAAAGTTGCTCTGCCAGACTTTCTGTTAACACACTACTATTAGTTTATTAAACCAACATTCATACCTAGGTCCTCTTCAGTTCATAGGCCTTGCAAACTGGATAATATAACTTCCACATACTGTTCCCCTGCATACAAACATTCTTGTACTTCTGCACAGAACTATTTGCAATGCACGTGCCCATGCATGCAAACACACAGAGAAAATAAAATTGCAGCCAAGCCATGGTGACAAACCCAACTGTCATTTCCATAATTTCAGAAACTAGAGGAGGGTGAGTGATTAAAGACTGAGGAAAACATATTGTAGGCAGTAGCTGGCTGCTTCTCATAGCAGATCAAATTTTATTATTCTCAGAGCCAAGTGAAAGAATGCAAAGAGCAGACTACAAGCCAGGACTGTGGAGTGATAGGGAATATATCATTTAGTTGATCTCTTGCTTCTCTACTATTTTTGGAGGTAAATGCAAGGAGGGTGGCTGGTTCTTCAGAGAAGCCTTCTGGGTGTAGACTGAGAAAGATAATAGGAGTTTTACAAGCCTCTCCTTTTCTCTTGTAGGTAGGGACCTACTTAATTCACACTTTCACATATTTTGTGAAATCTGGGATTGTCCATGAAATCAACAACAAAAAAGAAAACTTAATAAAAACAAAATGCTGGCTCCTCAGTCCTTGCTGCTGGGAGGGTAAGATACCAGCTGGCAGGGTGTCACAAGGGGCAGCAAAGATGTTGGCTGTCCCTACTGAGGCCTCTCTGTCAATCAGTGCCAAAGGGCAGGGCTGCATGAAGGGCAGTCAGTAGTTGAGAGAGCAGCTGTCCCCTTGTCCTTCCTCCTTGGGGCCAGTTTGTGCTGAGGGGCCAGGCCACTGCAAAATGACTGTGGAATTAGAATTTTATGCTGCAAATCAAGCTACATGAATTGGTAGGCCCCTCCTATGATATAAGTAGACCCCTGCTTATAGGAGATCATATCAGGTATGACTGACTGCAGTTTTAAAATGTCCATTGTATCCTATTTTTTAATTGTTAGTGAATGTGTAAGAAGTTAGAAGGCAGTACAGAAAATGGTTTAAGGATAAAAGGTAATTAGCCGTGTCAGTCTGAAGTCAGAGAGAAGACAGGGTAGATTTGTACCTTCTAAACTAAGTAAATCAGAGATGTATAAGCTTTCATAAGTAGCAGCTTACTTCATCTGATGCTAAGAAGATATTTGAATCAAACGGGACAAAACTTCAAAAAGGAAAGAGTGTGCACAAGAGGTTGTGTGTGTGGGGAGGGTTTCTTCTCTTGTCGTCTTCTCTGCAAAATCTCAACTCTCAAATATCTGAAAGGCAGACATAAAGAAGAAGGAGAACAACTTTTCTCTCTTGCTGCAGAAGGAAGGATGTGAAGCAATGGTTTTAAAGTGCAGTAAAGTAGATTTAGATTAGCTATAAGGAAAAACTTCCTTACAGTTAAAACAGAAATGCAGTGGAATAGACTGGCCAGGGAAGTGTGGAATCTCCTTTATTAGCGGTTTTCAAGAAAAGTCTGGGTAAGTATTGGGTAGGGATGATTTAGGATACCTTTCCTGAATTCAAGCAGGGGTTTGAGCCAGATAACTCTTGAGATCTCTTCCAATTCTGATTCTAAAATCACACTCTCCTTATGTAACTATGTCAAATTTAAAGACTAAATTTAATTCTTAAATATTTTAATATTTTAAGGCTTTATTTCTTCTGTTTAGTGCACATACTAATGCACACTTGATTATATAATTCTCTGATGTACCAAAGCAACTATGGTTTTCTTACTAATAGGAAATGTGAATAATGGATCTTGAAGCAAGTGGAGGGACAATGATTCTCTTGAAGAATTATCTGTCTTGGAAAACACATTTTTTGAAAGGAAAATCCCGTTACATTTTATATGGAATTAAAATGTATTTGTCTGCTTGTAGCATGAGAAACATAGTTGGTTCTGAATAGGTTCACAAATCTCTAAAGAATTTTTTTGAATACTTTCTCCACATGTCAGACACAATGACTTATGAAAGTACTACTAGAATTATCCCAACCACACTGCATTTAAAAGAAAGGGGAAAAAGTAATTGGGAAGACTCTGTTTTTAAATGAACATAGCCTTGTATTTTCAGTCTGTTGGAAGACAGCTGGAATCACTTTGTGAAAAAGTGAGGGCTCTAAAATTGACTAGGGATAGAAAATTGCCCTCTTTCCATAAACTACTTCTGAACTTGTGGTGTGGAGAAGTGATTAATGACCTTCCAAAAAGTTGAAGATGGACACGCTCCTAACATAACCACTCTGGTCTTCTCATTCTGCATGAGCACATGGCAGTTATGCTGGGGGAAGAACCTCAAGCTTGTGGGAGAGGGGGAGAGATGAGGTCTTGTTGAAAAGGGAAATAGCAGGCAGACTGTTTCTTCCATCAGACAATTTGCCTACTGTAGTCATTAAGAAAGACCGGCTGTACTGTGTACATTATAAACATAGCAGCCATTGCATGCTTCTGCATAATGATAATGGACATTAGATTTTGTCTGGCCAAGAAGATAAACCTCTGTAAAGCATCTGGTGGGTCCATATTGGATCAGCCTGCAACTATTAGGGGACAGTTGTAGAGCTCTGAAGGCCCTCCCAAGACCCTTACTCACCCTCTCTACTGTCCCATGGACACAAAACTTTTACCTGCTGTTCTGTCTTTGGGAGTGTAGGAAAGTGTACCTGGAATGCTGCTTATCTTCCCTTACCTGTGCTTTTATCATTCTCCTTCTGAAGCACAAAGAGACTGCCTGTATTTCAGCTCTGGAACATGGTTTTTTATTTGAACTTTGTATGTTTAATTATTTTTATCTAATCCAGATAGGTTTCATCTTCCTCCAGCAACTCCAGCCAGACTCCCTTGTTTTGGATGCAGTAGCATCCAATTTTTTCCCTTTTAGCCAGTCTGACACTTCTAAATGCAAAAGGCTCTCTGGAGCCCTTACAGTGAGTGGCTGGTGAATAATGTTTCTGGGGAGTGAGGTAATTCTCACATTTAGTTTGTTTCTCAAAAGAGATGAAGGATAGAGAAGCCCCTTTGAAATGCAGTGATTTAAAACAAAGATGATTGGAGTTGAGATAGCTGATGTACAAATGGTGATCTGTAACTACTTTGACTATAATGCCAGAAGAACTCTCTGAGGAAGCTTCTGTAATAACATCCTTTCTATGCATAGGATTAGCATCAGAATGAAATAGGCTCTTGATTAATACCCACTGTTTTAAGCTTATATAAATATCTGCTTTCTTTCAATTTTCTTTTTCTTCTGTACTCTCTTAAGTTGAAATATGTTTGCATGAGAGAGTAAACATATTGTGTATTCTCTCTTATTCAAAGTTTGTGGATACCTTTCAGAGTGTTATGCATAAGTTGTTACATATTGCAGGGTTGCAGGAGGGATCAGCAGAACTGTAGGCAAGGTACAGCTCTCTGAATAAACAAGCTTTATCATTCTGTAAGCTTAACTCCTTGGTCTTTTGAGAACAACACACAGTACCAGAAGTGGGGTGTGAAGAAAGAAAAAAAAAAAAAAGGAGAATCTCAGAATTCCAGAGGAGTTAAAGTTGTCCAGCAATGCAGCAGAAAACTGGAAGAAATGTAAGCAGAGCTTCAACATATATATGATGGCCAGTGGCACTACAGAGAAGGAAGATTCACTCAGGGTAGCCATTTTTTAAAAATATGGCAGACCCAGAAGCTCTGTCTCTTTAAAATAGCCTACAAATGTCAGAAGCAGAACTGAAAAACGATGGCACAGTAATAAAAAAAAAAAAAAGTTTGAGGAATATTGTGTATCAAACAAAATGAAACCTTTGAATGGTATAATTTCCATATGAGACAGAATGTAAGACAATAGAAAAATTTGTCAAAGACCTCAGACTGCTGAGCCAGACATGCAGACATGCAGTTTTGGAGACCTAAAAGAGTTCATGATCAGAAACCAAATAGTATTGTGTATAAGGGATACAAGCCTCAGGAAAAGTCTGCTAGGGGATCCTGAGCTTAATGTGCAAAAGACAGTTAAAATGTGCCAAGTGGCTGACATAACAAATGCCAGGTTGCAGACACTGGAGGAAAAAAACAAAATGAGCTGAACTAGATTGGATTATAAAACTGCTAAAACCTAAGGCAACACACAAACACCATAGAAAGGAGGATCTTACTATGAAGCAGGCAAACGGAGGCCAAATAGAATTGCTTGATGAAACAATGGTCAGCTTCAGATGCTGGGCACATCTACATGTGTCCTTACAGCGCCTTAGTGTCCTTACACACTAAATGATGGCACAGTAACAGCCCGTGTTACACTATATGTGCCATGCATGGTTATTTTTAGCTGCTACATCTCTGTAGCAATGTGTTATAATGGAGTGTGTTGGTACGGCGACATAGCTGTGGTGTCACTGTTTGTGATAGCTGACACTGTGTTGCCGTAGTGCATTGCTACGGTGATGTAATGTCATGTGTAGACATGCATCCTGTGGGGGTTACCACAAACTCATGTAATGCCCTACATTTGGTAAGCACTGCAACAAAGACAAAAGGTTCAATCTCACTTTGCAAGAGTGTACAGAAAGGAGCAGGATAGTACACAGAAGAAACAGCAGGAGCATGCTCTATGCAGCAAGGAAAAGGAAGAATTCTTCTTTGGCACAATGCAAGAGGAAGGTCATTCTTCTGAGGCTTGGATGATCACCCTGGACACCAGTGGACTAATGGTAACTTTTAAATTAGATACAGGGGCACAGGTTAATGTAATACCAGAATACATTATTCAGAAAACTGAAAACAAAACCTGTGTACTATGAGAATAAATTAAACTGAGAGCATATAATGAGAACATGATTGTTACCAACATGATTGTGAACTGCATGTAAGACACAAGTGTAATATAGTAAAAGTTCAGTCTGTAATAATCCCAGGAAAGCTAGTACCAATTATTGGGTTGTGAACATGTAAAACTCTGGGTTTGATTAAGAGAATGGATTCCATTGAGTAACTAGAAAGCAAGAATATAGAAGGTCTTTCTGATGTGTTTCAAGGCATAGAGAAACTGTTAACTGAGTACAAGATAGAATTAAGAGAACCAAATACCCCACCATGCATGCTCCAAGAAATGTTCCCCTTGTACTAAGGGAGAAACTGAAAAAGGAATTAGATTAGGCAACATGGACATAATAGAAAAAGTAGAGCAACTAACTGTTTCAATTCATTCAATGGTTATGATAGAAAAAAAAAGATGAATCTTTGAGATTGTGCCTGGTTCCTAAGCAAATGAATAGGTATATCAAAAGGGAGCATTTTCCCATTCCCACTGGGGGAAGAGGTTTTTGGCAATGTGGCAGAAGCTGAATATTTCTCCAGTTTGGATACCTCTTCTGGGTTTTGGCAAGTTCCCCTAGAAAAGAATTGCACTAGTTTATTTTACCTTCAGTACGCCCTTTGGAAGGTATTGCTTTCATAGGCTTCCTTTTGGATTGTGTTCTGCATCTGAAGTATTTCACAGAATGGAGCAACAAATTTTTGAAGGTCCTGATGAAACTGTAGTTTATATCGATGATGCATTAGTGAAAACATTAAAAAAAATTGACAAACTCAAACAAGAATGGTACTATAACAGAGATTCCAGGGAGTTACCACAACTTCACAACAAAGATATGGTGTTTATTTCAGATGGATGAACATGGAAACACAAAGCACTAGTTTGTCATCAAGAAGCTCCCAGATCCTATCAAGTAGTCACACCAGAAGGACAGGTATTAAAAAGGAACAGATGACACCTGCAGCTTGTAAATGGGAGAAAAGAAGTGGCATCATGAGATTCACCAAAGGAAACAGAGGTAACATCAAAGCAACAAGAAATGACAGAGAGCAACAAGAAATGAAGCCACTGCTGGAGAACTGCATCCAATTCTGGACTCCGCAGTTCAGAAAGGATGTGGAAAAACTTGAAAGAGTCCAGAGGAGAACCACATGCATGATCAGAGGGCAAGCGAGCAGACCTTATGAAGAGAGGCTGAGAGCCATGGGACTCTTCAGCCTGGAGAAGCGTGGGCTTAGGAGTGACTTGGTGGCAGCCTATTAGTACATAAGGGGTGTGCATCAGGAACTGGGAGAACATCTGTTCACCAGGGCACCCCAAGGGAAGACGGGGTCCAATGGTCACAAATTCCTGTAAGACCATTTTAGGCTGGACATAAGGAAAAACTTCTTTACTTTCCAAGTCTCCAGGTCCTGGAATAGACTCCCCCCCAGAGGTGGTGCAAGCATCTCCTCTGGCCACCTTCAAGAAACATTTGAATGCCTATCTTCCTTTGACCGTAGCTGACTTCCTGCCTCTTGGACAGGGGGTTGGACCTGACGATCTTGCAATGTCCCTTCCAGCACTAATGTCTATGAAATCTATGAAAAAGCCAACACAAAGACTAATAGAGACCTGTTAAAATGTGCTTTAAATATGGGTTGAACTAAACTGACAATGTTAGTATTATATGGGGATCTATTTGTAAAGGGGGAATATATGTGGATACCTTTAAGAGTGTTACATGCAAATTATTACATTTGCCCAGGGAATGCAGGAGGGAAGATCAGAGCTGGTCTCTGAATAAATAAGCTTTATTGTTTTATAAGCTTAACTCTTTGATTTTTTTTTTTTTTTTGAGAACAACACAAAAGTAGTTTTTTTGTTTGTTTGGTTTAAGTCTCAGCAAAGTCTCTAGCTATGTTCAAAGTTAGAGGAACATGAAGACTTTATTCAGTTCGTAATAGTCTAACTACTCTTTCTAGAACAGAGCTGAAGTGTGAAATTTGGTATGGACCCATCAACCTGGTCTACTGTCTGGCTTCCTTCAAGTGTTGAAAGCTATGCACAAGTAGCTTCTGTCCCACTTCTCTCTCTCTCCCTAGCTCCGGTGCCAGCATTTCAAACTCCTCCCCAGATGTACTCTTCACAGAAAAAGCAGCTGCCAAGTAGCAAGTCATTTTGTTGATGTGCAACCTCTGTGAATCCATTGCAGCAACTTCATCATCACGTTTCACCTAATATTATACCTCCGATTCGATGCAGTAACTGAACCCTTCCCTTTCCTTCATTAGGTTTTCAACAACAAAATATGGTTCTTCACCAAGGAATACATTTTTAACAAAAATGGATGCTATTCCTCACTTCCCCCCACCCCCTCCCCACAAAAAAAGTGTGTCTCAACAGAAGTTTTCAGAAGCTTCAAATGATCTTCCTTTCTGTGCTTGCAGTTGGATGTGTATACACATACTAAGCCAAAATAAGGTGATTTAACTAATGCAATTTAACTAAGTCAACTTAAGTTACTTTGGAGCATATACATGTATAACTCCTTGACATTCTGGTAGCCATCTTGTGAGCTAAGTTGACTTGACTTAACTAATGGGACTCAAGATAATATACCTCAGAGGTGTATTATCTTGCACTTCATTTAACCTGACTCAGCTCCATATATATATGTATGCTCTCATGGTTGCCGGTTTAAAAAAAGTTAACCTGGCTTAATTGTCAGAAGGTTAGTATGTGTGTATAGACCCATGTTCTCTAGCAAAAGTGAGATTACATGACCTCAAGGAGAGCCTCTACCTCATAGGACAATGCTATACGATTCTTGTCCTTTAACTCTAATCACCTGCCCGCTTAATTGGCCTCCTAACAATTGCATACATAGTGCATTTCTTCATGTTGTATGCAATCTTTTTAATCCTCAAGATTGCTACATTTGCTATTAAAGTGAAATCGCAAAGACAACCCTACAAGTCTTACTTTTAGTGAAGATGTTGTTTTTTAGTGTTTTTGAGTAACCACAGCATCATGTACTAATTTTAAGCAATTGCCAAGTTCTTTCACATCTTGTCTTCACCTTTTACTTCAAGAAAATAACAATGTTACTGCCTGGCCCATGACATTTGAATCTCATCTTTCAACCTGTTTTGTTCAATTCCCACCTTCCCAAATGTAGAGGTGTTCTGATTTAGAGTTCCAGTTCTGGCTCCTATCATTACATATCACAGAATGAACGATTGGTGGGTTTTTTTCTTTTTCCCTTTTTCCCCCTTGCCTTTACAGAACTCATCTGTTGTACTTATCCCTGTCATCAGATTTTTGGAGAAGTCTATTACATTGCCAGTTTGCACTCATGGGGACTTTTCCCTGTAGTTTGGGTTGCAGTATAAGTCCTATAGAAAGTATGAGAAGAAAAATCCAGCTGGCAAAAGTTACTGCAAAAGTAAACTCAAAATTAAATGGAAGCAATTGCAGAAACTGAAGCACTGCTGTTTGTATACACTAGCTGCTTTTTCTGGACCATTGCCTGTTGCATAAGCAAGCAGAGGCATCTTGAGCAAGTGTATGCAAAGCTGGATTTAAGAGTACCAGAGGGGGAAGTTTAGAATTTGGGTCTTTGCTAAAGCGTATGGAATATAATCGAGAAAAACAAACTGTACATCAAGCTAAGAGAATGCAACTGTGCTGCATTCTGGCGCACAGTGTAAATTCTAGCCAAAAGCCAATTCAGACTTGTGTATATAATGTAACATTCTTGCAGAGAACGTATAACACAAAGGTGGTATGTTCAATTCTTACTTCATTCAAATATCTAGGCAGAGATTTAGGTTATTTATACACACACTTTTTCACACTGCAACACACCAGAGATCCTTGCGTGTCAGCAGACTCCACACGGAAGCTGATGCACACCGTGCTGCGTCGCTTGCAGTTGTATAAGTGGTTCAACGTATGTCAGTGTGGAGAAAATGGCAGTGGCACACTTTTGAAGTAAAACAGCTTTGTGTTTAAGTTCAAAAGTGGATCACCACCATTTTCTGTGCACTGATGTGCATTTTGCCACTTATGCAACTGCATGCATTGCAGTGCTGGGTGCTTTTCAGAGCACTTGGTGCTGTGGTACATGCATGTGTAAAAATGCCTTTAGATTTAAGCTTCTTGTCAACTGCTTTTGTACTTAGTCATGACGAATAACTTGAGGATAGCTTCCTGGAGCCAATTGTATTGAAAAGGAAGCAAATTAATACGAGATAAAACAGGAAAAAAGTAGGAAAAACTTACCTGCAGCAGTATACTTATTTAGAAGCCATAATCACTTGTTTTTTTTTCTTCTTTAAAACTCCAACAACACTTCTAGGTGTAAAGGGAAAAAGTAGAATAAGAGGGTCAAAAAAGAATGCCATTTCCTTGAAAATTAAAATTCACTAGTCTGCTTTGTATCATGGCCTGCTCCTCTGTACAGGGGCAGGTTTGGGATATGAATTGCGATGAGCTGTAATCTTGCAGGAATTTCTGCTTGGATACAAATAGCAAAGTTGTGACCTTTTGGTCAGGGCCCTGGCCCTTTCATAACCCAGACCTGGTACCTGCACTAGCCATGGGAAGTGACCAATTTGAGGATTCACTACAAGCATGTGAGCCCTGCTTGTTTTCCTATAGCACGAATTAGAGACTGCTCTTGCCTCCCATATATATCGGTAGGATTGTCAAGGAGTGGTGTGGCTGGAAGGTTTCCTGTGAGGTCAGAGGTATAATAGGCAGTTTCTGCACCCTAGGAGTCAAGGCTGCCTTTCTTGTACCCCTTCAAGTTGGCACTTGGGGGTAATGCCCCAGTTAGTTACCCCCCAGGTATACTATGGTGTGAGGTTAAGTTATACTCAGATGAAAGCTGAGGCTAAAGTGTGTGTGCAAATGTTACTCCTAGTTTTGACTGCCTTAACATAAGGATGACTGTACCCATTGTATCTAAAATTCTGTCTTCTCTTTGGGTAATTTAGTTTGTGAGTTGGAGACAACTGAGCCTCCATTATGTCTTCTTCATTATTCACACCAACAATAATTGGTGTGAAGACTTGATAATCTTCTTGTCAGCAGGTGGCTGCTCCTCTTGCTTGTATTTTTTGCTCCCAAGCTACTTTGATTCTGAAACATTGCTAGAGTGTCACATGAGAGTTAAAATTTAAATTGTAATGTGAGTGTAATGTGTGTAACAGCAGGTGGAACCAGGGGGCAGTCTGCAGAGTGGTGATGTTTGTTAATTTGCAACTCCCAGAAACCCCAAGGGGCTGGGGGCAATGGAAAAAGGAGGAATCTTGAGGCTGGAGAAAGTGGGGTAGAGAGCAGCTTGCACATGGAACCTGGTCATCCCTGCGCAGAGGAGTGTGCAGCTGAGCTGGAGAACTCATTGGTTTGGTCAGCCAGGACCGTGGGCTGAAGGAAGAGCTGCTCTTCTATTTGGGGGCAGCTAGAAGCTGCTGTTGGAGCACTCTAGGGACTAAAGGCTTGTTTGGAAACACCACGGGGGAGAGAAATTAAGATATGTTACCATAGTATTGATATTTCTTAACCTTTTACTTGTTCCCTCATTTTGGCCTGTTGGATTGTGACCCTAAACCTTATAATTTTGTATATAAAAACAAGAACTCCTCCTTGCTGCTTCTGCCAGTTTCTGGGGCTGCAGGGTTTGCACCAAACCTTTCTTTCATCTTTTCAACTCTGAGTGAGTTCTCTACTGAGCTTATTATCTGTGGTATTGAGATTCCTATGCTGCACCACAGGGCCTTTCCTGAGAGAGGAGGTTATGCTTCTTCATAGGAGGTATAGTTCAAGGGGAGATCAGCAAGCTGGAGACCCCACCCTAAAATGCCCATGAAACAGTGGCATTATTTATGATTTTGAAACATTATTTTTGTAGGTTCTTGAATGCAAAATTGAACCTAGTTATTTTTCAAAATTGCCAGGAAAGGAGGAAAGAATGGAAATGTATTTTTGTCCAGGTTTTAGGAACTACCTGGAAGATGATATTTACAATCCTGTCCTGTGTTAACAAGGGGACCCTGGATGTTTTAACGCCCAGTGAATGTGACAAGAGCACTTGGGTCATCCTGGAGCAAGGACAATTCTTTCCGCTCCCTGCTGTATCTGCATCTGCGGTTGGGATCAGTATGCTGCCAGTTCGCTTAATAGTTAAGGGTTGTAGTCCACTCCTTTCCGCACAGCTTTAAAGTCCAGTGGGGAATTCAGTTTATGATTTTATGGCAGGAAAGAACCAGGAACTCCTTTCTGAGTTAGAGAGTAATTTGGATCACTGTCTATTGCATAAGAAAGTGGAGTGACCTTGAGAAGCTGGTAGTAATTAGTTGCTAAAACTACTAGTACTCCTGATTAAAGGGACTAGAATTCTTTGCAAACTACACACATACTTTTCATGTGCTTGAAACAATGATGAGAGTAGAACAAAAACTACTGTTTAAAAGGACTGATTTTCCTGTAATGAAATTAACTTTTTCTGAGAAACTTCTTTCCTGGTAGGAGCTATTAGAAGAACTGTCCTTGCATTGTGAAGGCGTGTAACACTCCATAACTGAATGACTTTGCAAAGGAATGATTGACTCCATTCAAGAATACGATGCAACATCTGTTTTAGGCTCATTTAACTTGTTTTTCATTTTTAAGGGCTCAACTCTTTAAAGAGGATGGCCATGGTTTCAAGTTGAAGCAGGATCCAATTTCAAAAACAAAAATGCTTTTTAATATCTTGTTGTGCTACTCATGGAATTTTCAGATTGAGAAATTTAGAAACAGTCTTTAAACTTTTTTTAAAAAGGGGGGAGAAAGAAATGAATGACAATGTTTCTTATTGTAGTTATTAAAGATGATGTAGCAAATCCAAAACAACAGAGGTACAGTGTTAGCAATCTTAAAAGAATGAGAAACCATTTTAGCAAACTAACTGTCCAGCAGCTTCAGTCTCTTATGGCTTTTATCAACTGGGACCTGCTACATTATTCTGTTCAGTAATGTCTTATACTGGTGAATAGTAATGCCAAACTTAAAATTACATGGTGTAACACAATGTGATGCTAGTAATTTGCAGCTTGGCTGAAAGTATCACTTCTGTAAAATATTGGTACCAAATCCTGGCTTTGGGGGATAAAGTAGCAGAACAAGTTTGAAAGCAGAGGCATCCCAATGGTGAACATAGCTCCATTGCTAATTTCTTCCGTCTCTTGCTTGCAGTAGACATGAGAAATGGCACTATGTTGCATGGAAAACCTTTTTCCAATGTTTTGCAAAGTCCATTCAATGGTCATAAGAATCAACTTGGTTATAAACCTTTCTTGGGGTTTAGCTCCCATTTCAGTCCTGTTCTTGGATTCATAATATATGCTAAAGACATACAACAAACTAGAACTCTTGGTCTAATAAAGTTATTTCCAATTAATTAATAAAATTATTCCAGTTGGTCTAATAAAAGGTATCATTTTGAAACCAAGAGTTCTAGGTTTTTTGTATGTCTTTATGTCTCAGACCGACATGGCTACCAAGTACACCCCTGAAACACAGTACCCACCAGAACTGCTTTCTTTGGAGCATGTTTTTCCAATCACTTAAACATTCCCCCCCGCCGCCGTTACACACTGTAGGGTATTGGTAGAATGGTTTATATGATAGATGAATAAACTATTCTATAACCTGTAATTTGTGCAAGCCTGTCTCCAGCTTTTCCGACATTTTCTTGCACAGCTTTTTCCTTCTCTCATTTTGTGCTGCATGGCAAAAGATATGTATAGTCCTAAAATATATCACTACAAGCAACAGATCAGATTGTTCTGGTCATAAACAACATTTTGGATTTAATTGACACATCATTCATTGATACTTAAGGACTCATTTGGAAGTGCCCTAGTATGACTTTATTACATTGCTATATGCATATTAATTTTAATCTCTTAAACAAATGCAATACATTAAAAAAAACAGTCCTACAATGCATCTCTGACTTTTCAGCTAAGTACAGACAGTCAAAAAGGCTTTGGTTGAATTGATTCAGTCTTTGCAGGTTAGTATGAGCTGCATAGATGAACTGATAAGCAAGTGAACTGACATTCACTTTTGATTCTGGCCATGTGCCTACAAGCCTATAATGGCCCAATCCAGAAGCTGGGGGGTTGGGAAGGGAGTGGGGTGGGGGGAAGGAGGGAGGTGCTAGTGCATGTTTCCCAGCTCAGCTGGAGCAGACAGCTTGGGTCAAGCCTAGCCCACCCAACCTGTGAGGGGGAGTTTTGAGGGAGGTACAAAGCCCGAGATGCCAGGGACTGTAGATTCACTTAAATCTGGAGGGGATCTGGGACAGAAGTTCAATAAGCCAGTTTAATCTAAACCTCAACATCCATCTAGGTTTATCTTAAACTGGTTTTGGCCATTTTGAAAGCAGTTTATGTGCACTGAACTTCTGTTGTGGGACGCATTTGAACTGGTTTCTAATCACTAATACTGGTTTGTGTGTAACTTTTGTCCCTAGCCATCATGAGAGCATATCAAGTTCTATATTATTAGCATCAATCAAGTTAAAGAATGAATTGCTAACTTTTAGTTGTTAGGGTAGGGAAACACCTTAACTCATTCAGAGGCATAGTCTAAAAGGTGCCACCTTGCCCTCTCTTTTTAAAAGAGTGAGTGATCTCTACCAGTTCAGGTAGAGATCACTCACTACTTAATGGAAACAACTCGGGTACTGTTGGCAGCATGGAGAATATATATAACAATAGAAACAAAACAAACTATGGAAAAAGGAAGGCTAGTGTGACATCCTTTTGTTAGGCTAGGATTGGTATATCATATATGAATTTGATGTGCTGTAAAGTTCATTTTTCTAGTTACTGATGATGTTATCCATGATTTTTTTTACATTAGCTTGATGTTTCATGTAAATATATACCATGAACCATACATGAGACACTTACTGTGGAGCTGCCTAATTAATTCTGCAGTACACATCTTAGTCTCTACATGTGTAGCTCTATTGGGCTGCAAGAAACTAAAACTCTGCAGTAGGGTAGTACTTGTGTGCAGGAGCTCATGTATAGATACTGATACAGCTGGCTGGGGCACAAAGGTGCTTCAGCGCAGCGGCTGCCTGCCAGCCAGGTGTACACAGAAGCACCCTTGTGCTCACAGCCAGCCCCTCTGCAGCATGTTGAGCAAGCAGGGGCAGCCTGTGGTAAAGTGGGGCTCCCCACATGCCTTCGGGCATGCCTCCCACCTGACTTATCTACCATGCCTTGTTTTTAATTAATTATGATGTTAATTAAGGCAGGAGGCTGCCCA
>NW_017729032.1:220730743-220740231 GCF_001723915.1 Gavialis gangeticus
TGTTACTTAACCCACCCAAAGGTGAGGGCTAGGGTTAAGGTGTCCTGCCCCCCTTACACCAGGGTGATAACTGGCCTGGCATGTCCTGGGGGGTCCCACACCACTGAGAGCCCCACCAGGCCACACACTCCCAACAGAGTGCAGTTAGGTCATGTCCAGGACTAGACACCTCCAATCCACCCCCTACAGCTCCTCCCTCCAGGATGATCCATAAAGCCTCACAGCCAGCAGGGAACTTAGCTCTTTATATAGGCAGCCAGAGATCTAAAATGGCTGCCTTAATCAAGCACCTGCTGACTGCTTAGCTTTGGTCTTAAAGTGGCAAGCACCAACAGTGCCCTGCCACACACCTTCTCCCTTTAAATGGTAGCTAGGGGGTTTTCCCTGCTGCTTCTCCAAAGCAGGCTCCCACTGGAGCCTGTGGGAGCCCCCAAGTGGCGAGCATCCTCCAAGGTGCTCTGCCACACAGCCCTGGGTTGGCAAGTTGACCTATGGGACTCCCTTTGCCAGCCAGGGCTGCTCTGACCCCGGTCAAGGTGCTGCAGTCCCAGGTGCACATTCAAACAGTGTTCCCAGAAGCAATGATCTCTGAAGCAATAAATTCTGGAGTTGATTGTTTCACATTAGGTGGGTGCATCTACATGTGTAATTACTGATAAAATACTTCAAATGCTACATATTGTTTGTTGTATAAAATAGCTGCTAATGAACAAGAATTAAGGCTTTGAGAGATGGGGGAAGATCACTAGCGCTGATACCAGGCCTTCAAGTTAGAGCACATCTGCACGGCAGACTAAATTGGGACTGTTAGGTAGGTTTAGCCCAATGTCTAACCATCCACACACAGCACAGAATTTTGGGCCTTGATCTTTGGCTCCCATTTGGAGTTGTAGCTTGGTGTCCAAGTTTTGCTGTAGGGTGGACTTGAACCAATTTTTTTTTTTGTACAGAGCTAGAGATGCCATTGTTTACTGCTGGAGACACAGCTGGAGAACTTGTGTTGTTTGCTGTTCCATAATTCCCAAGCCTTATTTCTTGTGCTTCTCCCAGCATATTTGCTTTTTTTTGCACTGGAAGCTGTGTTAACTTTATATTTTCCCCAGTTTGGTGCTTAACTTCTCTATTTCATGTGGCCTGCTCCACTTTTTGTATCTCAGCCCAGTATCACAAGGAGATGCTGTTTCAGCATGCTCCTGGCAGGCAGAGGATCACACTAAGCATCTGGTTTCATTTTGCTGAGTACAGCAAAACGTGTCTTTGGGTGGTGCATCAGAAACTGTCATCTGATGAGATCGTTTCCAAGAGGTTGCTGAAGAAGAGGTGATCAAGTGCATGGGGGTCTAATATCAACAGCAAATTAAAAAGCTCAAAGGCATCTATATCAAGGTAAAATATTGCAACTGCAAATCTGTCATTTCCTACAGTTTTAGCAGTGGTTTCTCATCACCCCAAATACAAAGCCCACTCTTTGATATGACTAATGTCTTGAGAGGGGTGGCCTGAGTTTTACCAGGGCAGGGAAGATGGGGACAACACTGGAAGCAAAATGAGCCAAGGAGCTGGCATAGATACCAGAGCAGATCATGAAACTGAATGCTTTAGGGGACATCTTGAGGACCTGATCTAGAATAAACCAAAGAGAAACTGACCAAAAGAGGTGGCAGTGAAGCAAAGCTACAGCCAAGTAAGTGGCTAGTGATGCCTTTATTGTTATAGGGGAAATTGTACTATAAGTAGGTGGTTTTCTTTCTACTTTGCTTGATGTGTAATTAAACCATCTGCCAGATTCTCTAAGGTCAAGGTTAAGTTTCATAAGGTAGGGCAGTAGAGGGTAACTTAGGTTCTCTAGAGACTGTGGCCATACACAACCAATTCATAACCCTGTTTAGGGGAAATGAGGTCCTTTGGAGTCAAGCAGGTACTTGCTAGAATTCTTCAGCAGCCCTGTGTCCTGCACCTTGCTGAGATATCCCATGCTAGGGTTCATGAATTTGCCTTTGTTGTTGGCTAGGTTTACAATGGGTACATCTATGGTGAATCCATAGAGTGAATGTTATCAATAGATCTAAATCAGCTGGGGAAGCCCACTCTGTCAAAATTACTTATATATGCCAGTACACGAGCTATGTTCACCATGGATGGATAAACCATAGCAGTAATACATCCACAAATCACCACAGAACAGTTGACTTGCTAACAGCAAGCTAGTTTGCACAGGCCTGTAGCTGTCTAGGATGGCAGCTTCCTGATAGACACAAGTTAGTGTGATTATACAGCCAGCATTTAGGATCTTCCTATCAAGAACCATTGTTGCCTTCTGAGTGTTGAAGTATCTTCTAGTCTTCCCTATCACATTTTATTTTATTAACCTAAATCTGTCTAGAAGAGAAATCAACTGATTCAGATGAATTGTTCTTACATACTTAAAATTAAACTTTTAAGGCATTCATTTTTAAAAAAAACAGGTTGTTTAGCAAGCCTGCATATCCAAACCCAGGAGGACCCTGAAGTGAAGACACAGCCACAGTGGAACCTAAACTTGTGCAATTTTGGCCCTCAAAGTTCTCCAGAACGCACCAGAAGGCGAGTTGCCAGTGCTTTCTGCCAAGACAGTATCCACCAGAAGAGGAAACTATGACTTAGCTTTATACATGAATTATACTGCTGGTACCTGGGCTGAACTTAGTTCAGGGTGCCAAACATCAGTGTTTCTTGGTGGTAAAATCTGTATGTGAAACATTCCATTAGTGGAAATTGCCAGTAACTTGCAAGAAGCCTAGGATAGAGATGTCATAGTTGGGGGGGAAATGGCTATTTCCATCTTTGTAAGAGGGAGAAATTGCTAATGTATATCCAAAGTCACATCTGCACAGCAAACATTTTACACCAGGCAGTTGTCCCCTCAAAAAAAGGTCCCACTGATGCCTATAGGCTGACTTCTGAACCAAAGGCAGTGTAGCTGCATGTGTCAATTTATACTCTCTCTTGCAAGGGATGCTGCATAAACGTGCCTATACTGCTTCTGATTTGGGAGGCAGTCTGCATAAAGCATCATACTGGGGCTGAGAGCACCATTGCCTCAACTCTGTGTTTGTTGTGTAGACATACTCCAAGATAGCCTTAAATTGGCCTTTTTCCAAATGGATACACTGCCATATGAAAAATGAAGACATTTCCTTGTGAAAGAAAGATAGGGGGAGTATATCTAGTGTGAATGCTCCCTCTAAAGAACTCTTTTTTTTTTTTTTTTTGAGAAGCCTGACTCCTATTTCTCCCAGTGCAAATATTTAAAAAATGATTAAGATAAGATAGCTTATCAGCGTTTTTAGTCTTAGGCTCTGTCAGACTGGCGAGGCTTTTTTATGTCTGGCAGGGTATTTATTTCTTCTCTTGTCTTCTTTGCCTTTGTAGAATTGCTGATCAAAAACATCTGTGAACCCAAGTGGGCATCTGTTATCTGTGGCAATGAATGTCTGCTATGCTTTTGGATAACCTGACCAGTAACTCTTGTCCAGATTTAAATGTATGAATGATGGCAATTTAAGGTCCTTTCACCCTATAAATGTGTTTTAAAGGGACTCTGGTATGGATGCATTAGCTTTTTTAGACATACAGAGCTTATTATTTTGGTTGACTATACTTCAGTATTTTGAGACACTCAAAGGCAAGGTGGAAAAACAAGCTTATTGCTGGCTGGATGTTTTGCTCTTTTCTATGTTCAAGTGGCTCACTGTGAATTATGATTAATCTTTAGAATATCTGCACTCAGCAGTTACAACTAACTTACATGCATTTAGCCATGAGGAAACAATCTGGTAAATATGCACTTTAACAGAGAAGACCAGAGCTTCTACTAAGGCAGTGTTGACCTTGGTGTCCCTCATCTCTGAGAGAAGCAGAAATGATAATTTGAAGGAGCATTCAGATAAATAATAATTTTTTTGTTTTTATATAGGTCCAAGTGTGTCTTCAGAGAACGATTTTATTTTAAATTACTTTAGCATCTTCCACATAAAGTCATGGTTAAAATATAGTAGCACTGCTGTGGTTCCTGTTGGAGTCTGTAGAAGAGCAGAGCTCTATCAATATTTGGATGGGATGGATTCCTTTTTGAAATGAGATTAGTCACAGGCTTTTTCATATCCACAAAATAATACTTTGAAGTTAGCCAAGTACTAAGAATGAACTGGTTATAGGTGGCTTAATAGGTCCTGTAAGACAAGAGCTTGAAACTTCCTGTCATTACAGATTAATTTGTGTATTCTCAGCGACTGCTGTTGTCTGCGACTATGAGAAGATGGTAGAACTAATTTTGCTAGATGAATCACATCACAGATTATAGTTGAACTCTTCCTTTGCGCTGGTACAGTTTTGTCTCAGAAATCAGGGGCCTCAAGCGTGAATTAAGAGACACTCAGTGACTCCCATGGTCCTAGCACTGGTAAGGTAGAGAGAGGATATGCATAGAATCATGGGAATAATAAACTGGTCTGTGTGGGGGGGAATGAGACACTAGCCTTTCCCATGACAGCTGCAATCAGGCAGTGTACCACATTAGGAAAATATACTTAGTAACATTTATTGTAGGAATGCTTGGAAACTTTTCTGTGAATTGTTTTGAGTTCTATTCCACCTGCATTATGAAACTTACTGAATTATGATGCCAAAATTGTTTGCTTGGAGGGCAATCTGAGTGGGGCTGAAACATTTGGGTGTATTTCTTGGGTTTTGACAGTATGGAAAGAGAAGAATGTAAAGGTTGCTAGAAAACATTTATTATTTCATGAAAAGAATATTGCTTTAAAATATGCCTTTATTCCACTGTGGAACAAAAGCAAGACCTTTTAATAGTTTCATAGGAAAATATGTGCAATTTGGGCAGAGTTAGGACTTGACACTGCATCTACCTAATCACCAGGCTACTGGCTTTCTTTCCTTACTCTGCTTTTGACCAGAAAATCTATCCTGGCATTGAGAAACCTTCCCAACAATTTTCACTGAAATGCACATTTTTTTTTCCAGTGGAGATTTTCATTTTATTTTGTTTTTTTTTTTACCATCTCTAATTGCATTGCTATTCCTTACAGGCTCCTCCTACAAAACACAGTGAACCAATGTGCTCAATATATTGTAGCTTTATTGATAACACGTTGGTAGGATCTCACTAAATTTCTAGCAACTTACTCTGAAATAATACCGTTTAGGATCAAGAATTTCACATAGCTCAAGATATGGCCAGCAATCAAAGATTAGGAGGAAGTTAGCAATGGGTTTGAAAAATGAGGACCCTATCTTGTTCTTTTCCACTTACAATAGTCGTTTCCCAATTTCTGGGTTTCTGGGCAGATGAGATAACAACGTAGAAAATCTGTGTACAAAGCCTAGAAGGGGGCAAATAGCTTTCCTGCATAGTTTGGTGACATATCATGTTTTACTACACAAAATGAGGACTGGGAAAAATTTTCATATTTGGAGGAATAATAATAATAATAATAAAAAACAGTGGGACTTGGAATGCTGAATGACTTTCCACCAGATTTGACCATTAGTTATCTGGCACCATGTCCTTTGTTTCAGGAGGGCTGCACAAAGGAAAACAAGAAAAACAAACCTGTTTGGTGATGATAAGTCAGTGTAGCTGGGGTGCATGTGGCCTTGGCTTGTGGCCTCTGGGCTGAATACCATATAGGCTACACAATGTAGGGTAGCCACCTGGGATCCACCCTTCCACTGCACAGGTTGTGCCAGTGGCATGAAGACCCTCAAGCCTCCCCTCTGCTGTGGGAGCAGTAGGAAAGGCAACTGGTGGGGCTCGCAGGCTGCATGTGGTGGATCATGAGCCCCATGCTGGCCCTTCAGAGACCACTAGTTGGACTGTCTTAAGTGAAAGTTTAGTCTCAAGGTATCAGTATCTTACTTGCAGAACAACTTAAACAAACAAGCCCATCCATTTCGTTTAGTCTCAGAGTGTAGCTAGAGAGCAGTCCCTTGTTTGTTTTGCTGTTCTTTCTTGTTTTATTTTGTTTTTTTTTTTTTGAATATGGGAAAATGAATTAAATGCATCTGTCCTTGATATTCTCAGTGGTCAAACATATTGGATTTCACTAAAAACAGCAACAAAGCCAACTCTTAAATTGTTACAGCTTATAATACTTGGATGTGCTGTACTGCATTATCCATTTTTTTCAGATAAAGACTAATGTATGATGCATGCTGGAGCTGTGGTATGTAGAGCTATGTGAAATGTATTTATTTGAATTGTGAACCCATCTGAACAGCATTTCACTGAGGCTTAATTATGCTTTGCATCCTGTGTCATGCAACCTCCTAAGGTTGTCTGAAGAACAAGAAAATTCACAAATTTGACTGGAAATATTCCTGGCAGACAGGCCTTCATTCCTCATAAATTAATCTTTGTATGGAGGTGAGGAAGAGAACTTGTCCCCTTTGGGCATGAATGAGGGCTTCCTGTTCTTCCCCAATCCCAAAGAAAGACCACAGGGACTGTGCACAGTAGATGTCCTGAAGATGGAAAATCAGCCAGTCAATACTTCTGGAAGGCACAGCATGGAAGCAGAAGAAGCACAGAAGAGGTCAGTGTCCTGTTCACCTCCAGGAAATGGCAAGGAGATAATTAGCGACTGCTTGGGGAAGGCTTTTCCTCTTGGAGATAAAATAACACTCTAAGAAAACATGAAAAGATGAGTTCATTAACCACACACACACACGCACCCCACTCCCGGTAGGTGGATGGGAAAGATGAAATAGTTCTTCAAGTCTGTGTGTATTGTAGGGTGAGTAAAGTGGCCAACACCCTGATTCATGTTACATAACTTAAAAAGGAGAGCCAAGCTCTGGGGTTTGGTTCAGGAACATAACTATGAGTGAAACCGTATAGTACTAATATTACACAAGTGGTAATCTTGCTGCAGTTGTTCATAAACCAGAATTGAAATATCTTGGCTAGTGGACACAAATTACCCTTTCTCCACATCATGCTGCATATGTGGAAAATTCCTCTTAAATTTTATGCAATTAAAACATGCACGTATAAGGTGATATCCCTTTCTGGGTCCTTGTCCTTTTGAGGTCCTGTTTCTTGTAGCAGGGAAGGTGTGATATTTATTATGCCGTTTAAAATGTCCAGACATGCTGGCATGTAACAACTGCTAGATACTTCATGAACTGAGGAAATACTAAAAATGGTACTTGGCCACAAAGTTTCAAGGTACCTTTCTAGTGGATATTTCTTGATCGACTTAAAAACATAGATATTCAGGGCCCTGTTACATGTTATGCTGAGAGCTGTTCAAATGTTAGTTGGTGTTAGTGCTAGTTTGAGTTTGGAGCAGCCGCATGTTCAGGCCAGCAGCAGACAGGACTGAAAGGTAAGAATTTCCCCACCTTGCACTTTGGGGTTCCTCCTCCCCTCCCCTCCCCTGTGGTTGCCTGCACTATCTGTCCCAGGGGACCAGGCAGCAAAGGTTTAACCTGTCTTCCTGGTCCCTACTAACCACTTCTGCTCTTCTCCTGGTTGCTCCTTCCCTACCTGCTTGTGTGCCCAGCCACAAATAAATGGGGGGTGAGGGTGGTAAGTAAGTGGGGATCTGTGGTGCTGGGGAGGTGGGGGGAGGGGGGCAGTGGGCTTGATGCAGACCAGTGGGGGAGAGGGAAAGAGGGATTGTTTACGCTAAGATCTATCTTATTGTGGCAATCTCTTGGTGTAACATGAGGTGGGTAACACGGATCAGAGATAATCCTGACCTGATATGACATTACTTTGAGTCATATGGGTGCTTAAAACTAGTTTCAGGTGTTAATGTGTGGACAGTTAGGGGTTAAGAGTTCCAGGAGTTGCTGAACATCCCCATGTAACAAGGCTCTCAGAACCAGGTTCTGTTTTAGACGTTACTCAAAATGGAGAGCTTCAGTCCTCTAGGCAGAGAATAATTTGTTAAATGGCAACGATAAGTGAAAACTTTGTTTGTATTTAGTAATATAATAGCTCAAGTTTTCTACTGGGAGACTGGCTGACTTGCATTTAGAAGTAAATTGTTTTCATTAATGTGCTTTGCTACAATTGAATGATTTTGATTTGCATTGTATGAAAGATGTCAGATGTCGTAAATCCTGCCTCACAAATTCCCACTTGGTTTTATAAAGGTCTCAAATTGGCAATCTAGACATTCATTTCAGATAGGGCCACTTCTGCTCTTTGAAGCTAATGGGAACTATTTGAATTCATGTCAGATGCCAGAATTTGAACTCAAGTGTATTCTTTTCTTGATATGACCATAACAGTCACTTACATTAAAGCAGGGATGGGGGATTTATTTGGGCCTATGGGATCCATAAGGAGTTCTAGTGAGCTGTTGCAGACAGGTCCATAACCCTGTCCCATGCAACAGCTCAGCAAAACTCCCAGAGTGCTCAGCTGGGTGGTTGGAGTGGGGTCACAGGTGAGTGTGGAGCTGCATCTGGCAGCAGGATGGGTGTTGCATCACCCCAGCCCTGCTGCGCACCCAGGGGCGCTGGGATCAGCTGCATGTGCCACAGCCTGGGCTGCCCCCTTCACCTGGGCTGGGTGGGACTGAGGCACCCACCACGAGCCAGACAAAATCCCTCAGTGGGCCACATCAGCCCTTAAGCCATATTTTGCCCACCCTGGCATAAACGGACAAATAGATGTAAAGAAACATGCATTTCTCTTCTAAAGAAAAATGCACCGTTTTTCTTCTAAGGCCCCTGGCACATGTTCATGTAATAGTGTGATGGGATCTGATCCCCAATCCCCACAATTGTGCCTTCTGCCATGGCTCATGTGGTGGTTCCATCTCAGGGCCGTTATTCATTTGATTTGTTGGCCCCAGCCCCAAACAGTCCTGGGTCCAGTTCAGCTGGGACTGTCTAGGCAGACAATCCACTGCTTGTTGGTTCTGTCCAGACAGCCTCAGGTTTAAAATCTTGGGCTGTCCAGGCCAGGGCCAACAAATGGACAATTGTCAAAACACATGCTCAGCACTAATGGCCTGGCTGCTGGGGTGAGGGATATGAAGCTCCTGGTAGGGGGATCTGAAACCCACAGGTTTAAATTTCCCATCAGATGAAGCCCTTCATCTCCCTGCACTGGGAGCCTCTGATCCTTTGCACACCTGACAGTCCATCCAGTGTTACTGGGCCTGGGACTTAAAGTCCCTAGTGGGGAAGTCCTTCAGCTTCTCTACCACTACCCCCAGACTCAAGCTGGGGTGTACAATGAAGTGATTGTCTTCCCTGGGGCTCAGATGGTTCAGGGGCTGGTTCCAGACCACAATGTGATCTCGGCCCTGGGATCAGCAATCAGCTGATTGTCTGCAGTGGCCACATGCCAAGCATAAGGTGCTATAGAAGCCAGCTTTAAAAGTGTTCTTCATTTTAGGTGGAACATTTTTATGGCTCATTTGCCATTTTATGGCTCCTTTAATAGGGTGCATCTGTAGCACACTTTA
>NW_017729032.1:220745231-220766713 GCF_001723915.1 Gavialis gangeticus
ACCACAATGTGATCTCGGCCCTGGGATCAGCAATCAGCTGATTGTCTGCAGTGGCCACATGCCAAGCATAAGGTGCTATAGAAGCCAGCTTTAAAAGTGTTCTTCATTTTAGGTGGAACATTTTTATGGCTCATTTGCCATTTTATGGCTCCTTTAATAGGGTGCATCTGTAGCACACTTTACATTTATGTCATGAATGACGTGGTAATTGTGGCATAAATGTAATGTGTACAGGTGGCTTAAAACACTTCATGTAAAATAACTGTACTAATTCCTGAGTTGTGCCTACCCAAAGCATTTTGATTTTTGCTACAAACAGTTCTGAATATCGCCAGTGTTACCAGTGCAGAATTGGGCTGCTACTTAGCCAAAAGAAGCATAAAGTCCTTGGAAGAATTGTAAGGATATATTTTCAGAGGAAGGGGAAGGAGAGACGGTTTAAGGCTGCAACCTAATTTTAACAACTAAAATACCAACTTTTGGCCTCAATCTGCTGTCAAGTTCCATAGGACCAGGAACTGACCTATAATAGGCAAAGGAACACAAGTGTTGCTCTTTGTCAGAACAAACATATTCTACTGCTAGTTCAAGTAATTGAAAACAAATAGAGTTCAGGTAGACTTTCTTCATAAGTAGATGACATATAGTCTTTCAACTTAAATAGTAATTTAGAATATAGCATCATTCTTCACTTATACTTTTAACTTATTTCCTTATATACAATTATAATTTCAGTACATAATGCAAGGAAAGAGAAACCTGATGGGCAACAGAACTATCTTTATACTCATATTTTCTGTGTAATAAATTCAACATGGTAAATTCTTACAAAGTTATCTGGATGATTATTACCATAATATAAATGAGTTCCTATTTTAAGAAGCAAATATGGGGAAGATGCTGATGACATCTTTTAAAACTTGTTTCTGCTTAAGATGATCCTAATGAAGTATATGACTAATATACTGTTGTGGAATGTATTCAGTAACAGTACCACACATGCTAAAGTTGTCTTTTGATGTATGGGTGCATGTACACATCGCCATATGGGAGATTACTGTGCATGGGTAGATTTTGCTGCTACATCACCATAGCTCTGTTAGATCTGTCAGACTTAACACTGTGGAATAGGAAGTGTGCTATTAACACTGTACTCAGTTGTAAAAGAGGAGAGAATGCTGTTTTATATGGCCTGGGATGCTGGCACAGTGTGCCTGCATTTTGGAACTTCTTCCCACTGGCCCCCTATTTCCTGCAGACTTTCCTCAGTCTGTACTGTCACCTGCCACTACTTGATGGAACACATAGATAAGTGTGGTGGAGGGGGACTGGGGTGAACCCCAAAATTGAGAGTAAGCCCTCTGTGCTTACCCCAGGAAGAAGGCAAGTGCACAGGGAGGCACTAAGTAGTGTTTTTGGACTCAGTATGTTTTGTTTATCGGCCTGCAGAGAGACCAGGTGAGTACTTCCAGATCTGGAGAGGGATAGACAGGGAGAGCTTCTGGCGTCACTGTGGTCAGGAAGCTGGGACAGTTCTCCAGCCACCACCTGCCAGCTGAGAGGGATGGAGTGGAGTGGAAAAGGCAGGCAATCAGAAGATCACTGCTAAAGGAAACATGGCTGGGGGCATGGGGCTACATCCGGGAAGGATCAGCCACAGGGAAGGTACTGTAAGGGGTTTCCCCCTCCTTAAAGAGACTGTCTGTGGATCCCCTGAGGGGATTGGGGTGGCCAGCTTGATATGGACAGCATTACACAATTTTCTTTCCTTTTGTGATCAAGCATTACATTTTCTTTTGCTTTTTTGTGACTTTTTGCCCTACTGGGGGAGCAGGTGGGGAAGGGGTGGGAACCGGGACTTTGTAAGAAGATAGCCTTGCAGGGCCACACAATTTGACAGCCTTGGGGTGGTGAGCAGAGCACCAGAGGCCAGAAGACTTCCCACAATCTGGGACAGTGGATGACGTGAACTGGGACCAGTATTTTTCTTTTTGGTTTTTCCTTTATGGTAGTGGACTTCTAAGGAGGATTAAAGGGGTTCATGCGAGGCACTCCCCAAACATTAAACCAGTCAACTGATGTTTTTCTGCCACTAAGAGTAGGTGGAACTCAAGCCAGCTAGTGGTGGTAAGGGTGGGGTGTAGGGTAGGAAGGAGCCCCACAACAAACAGATGATCCTGTTGCACAGAACTGGCACAGCAGTTTGGGTGTGATGAGATTCTCCCCAGTTTTGAAAACATCAAGTCATGGCAGGAAAGAACTGCTGATGTGAAAGTCAGGAGGGAAGGACAGCCAGTGTCCCATGATTAAGATCTGATGCAAGGTAAAATATCAAGCAGAAGGAGAGGGAGTGACAGCATAAGGGCAAGGAAGGGTTGGGGGAAAGGAGGAGTATTGCAGGACAAGGGGAGTGAACCACACCCAAGGTAGCCAGGAAGGCACCCCAAGGGGAAGGGATGACCCAGCAGACCAAAGGAGGGGTGGGGGGAGTGAAAGGGAATAGAAAGTGGCGGGGGAGTCTAAGCACCCTTGCCCCTCTAATAAAGGGTTAGGGACCCTGCTACAACTGTCCACATAAATGCATTCATGTTTGTGGAACACTGTATCCTACAACAATTTTTAAAGACTTTGTAACATGAATAAGGGTGTGAATTTGCAGTTCCTTACTCTTGGTACTCAATCAAAATGGCAGTAAGGGGGTTTCTCATGTGAACAAGGACTGTTCATATAAGGAAACGTTTGCAGAACTGAGGGGGGAGCTTCAGCTTAATGCTTCAGTTTTACAAATTGCACAGACACCTGGTTCATTTTCTGAAGTCTAAGGAATGACATGTGAAGGCTTATGCTATGCATATCTGATTTACTTGGTCTATAAGATGCAAATCTACCCTGTCTTCTGCCTATAATAGGTATAGCATCACAAACTTCTTAAAAGCCTTTACTTTATAGTATTCTAAAAGTAAAATTTTAAACCTTATTAAACTTGCTTCAAGAAGTTCTGTAGGGTTTACTTTTATGCATAAAGATGTCTGGAAGGCACCTTATTGAATTATGGTCTTAACTTCTACTGCATTGCAATTTAGCTCTTGATATAATGGAGTGAATGATGTACAGCTGAAGGCATTAATTGCATAATCTTAGATTTCCCTTCCTTGCTGAAGCAGGTAGCTGGTAGCAGCAGAAGTCAGACTGCAAAAGCTGTGTTGCTTTGCTCTAGTGTAGGGTGTGACCTTCCACTCCCTACCTCAGGACCATACAAGTCCAGAACTGAACAACCTTTTGCAATCTACCCTACATGTCATACAGTGCAACCTAGCAAATTGAGCTCAGCAGTAGTCTCTTCTTGTAAAGTTCCCACATCAGCAATGCTCTTGAAAAGGAAATAAAGCTGTAGAAGACTTAATTCTGTCACTGTATATAACTGTTATTGATATGCTTTATGAAACTCTACAAGTTTGGGAAAACAGAGGTTTTGGTACACTTTTAGTGCGCTAATGAATTCCTTGCAAATTGTACATTCAACACTTGGCATAATTTTTTTTGGCCAATGCATTATCGTTTTGGTCAGTTGATGACTACATGAGTGATAAACCATTTTTGTAAATAGTTGGGTAACTTTTTAAAATAGATTTTTTTCTTTCTGGCTGTACTGTGGGCTAACAGAATCATAGAAAGTTAGGGATGGAAGGGACTTCAGGAGGTCATCTAGCCTAACACCCTGCTCAAAGCAGGACTAGCCCAAATTAGATCATCCCAGCCAAAGCTTTGTCTAGCTGGGTTTTGAAAACCTCCAAGGATGGAGTTTCCACCACTTCTCTGTTCCAGTGTTTTACTGCCCTCCGAGTAAGAAAATTATTCCTAATATCTAACCTAAACTTCCCTTGCTGCAACTTGAGATGGTTGCTGTTTGTTCTGTTATCTGCCACCATTGAGAACTGTCTAGCTGCATCCTTTTTCAACCCCTCTCAGCCTCTTCTTCCCTAGACTAAATATGCCCAGTTTCCTCAGCCTCTCATAAGCCATGTCCTCCAGCCCCCTCATCATTTTTATTGCCCTCCACTGGACTGTCTCCAATTTTTCCACCTCCTTTCTGTAGTGGGGTGCCCAAAACAGAACACAGTACTCCAGATGTGGCCTCACCAGTTCTGAATAGAGGGGAATAATCACTTCCCTTGCCCTACTGGCAACACACCTACTAATGCAGCCCAGTATGCTGTTAGCCTTCTTGGCAGTAAGGGCACACTGCTGGCTCATATTCAGCTTATTGCAGAAAAGGACCTGAGGGCTGCAGTGGACAGAGTTGTTGCCCAGCCAGTCAGCCCCCAACCTGTAATGGTGCATGGGATTGTTCCATCCTAAGTGCAGAACTTTGCACTTGTCCTTGTTGAACATCATGAGATTCCTTTTGGCTCAATCCTCCAGTTTGTTTAGGTCACTGAATCTTAGCCCTGTCCTTCAGAGTATCTACTACTCCCCCCAACTTGGTGTCATCTGAAACTTGCCAAGGGTGCACTCTGTGTCATCTTCCAGGTCATTGATGAAGACATTGAACAAAACCGGCCCCAGGACTGACCCTTGAGCCACTCCACTCGATACTGGCTGCCAACTAGATATCAAGCCATTGATTGCTACTTTCTGAGCCCAATTCTCTAGCCAGTTTTCTATCCACCTTACAGTGCATTCATCCAGTCCATACTTCCTTAGCTTGCTTGAGGCAATGCTATGGGAGACTATATCAAAAGCCTTGCTAAAATCAAGGTACACCACATCCACCAGTCTCCCCGCATCCACAGAACCAGTCACCTTGTCACAGAAGGCAGTCGGGTTGGTGAGGCATGACTTGGCCCTGGTAAATCCATTCTTCCTGTTCCTAATCACCTTTTTCTCCTCCAAGTGTTTAGAAATAGATTCCTTGAGGATCTGCTCCAAGAATTGAGGTCAGGCTGACTAGTCTGTAGTTCTCTGGATCCTCCTTCCCTTTCTTAAATATGGTCTCTATGTTTGCCCTTTTTCAATCATCTGGGACCTCTCCTGATCACCATGAGTTTTCAAAGATGATGGCCAGTGACTCTGCAATTACATCCGCCAACTCCCTCAGAAACCTTGGGTGCATTCTACCAGGCCCCATAGACTTGTATGTGTCCAGCTTTTCTAAATAGTCACCATTTACCTGCTGAAAAGAGTATGAAGACTTTGAACTTCTCTTCCTTAAAAAAATATGTTCTATATACATGAAAATGTTTTATGAAACTTTGGCAGAAAGTGGAGCATATAACACTGTAATGCTAATAAATAAGGAGCATCCATATATTTTAATATTGCTTTTCCAAAGTTCTTTCTGGCACTTTCCCAGCTAAGGGCTTCTTTTCATAACACTTAAGCCTATTTCTAACTTGCCTCTTTGTGTTGTGAGAGGTAAACAAAATTATCCCTTCAAGTAGCTGTAAAGCTATATGATTTAAAAAAAATCTAAATATATACCAGATGCATATCTACTTATAATGGATGCAAAAACATTGCATCTCTCTCAATCAATTGTATTTTCACTTGCTCATGTGGTCTGCACATGGGGTATCTTGGTGATGAACTTGTTTGCAGTACCAAAGGCTTTCAAATTCAAAGTAATTTTTTTTCTTAAGTTTTCGTGTGTGAATTGTGACCCCCTCCTCCAAACACTGTGCAGCATCTGTCTGCTATAATATAGTCAATGCAAAATGGAAGTACAGAAAAACTGAAACATGTATTTACTTTAATAGGCTGTGTTGACAAATTGCACAAGGATTTTTGGATTAAGAATCTGTTCTTAGTAGTTGTGTGACATTTTTCCATTTATGAATGGTATGTGACTAATTTCCCATATGCTGAATAAAGATCCAATATAGTTTCAGTCTGACTGAATGTACTGCTATCAACTGAAAGATGTACACAGTGAAGCAGATGATGTTTTTAGCATCCCTTATAAGCCCAGCTGAGTAGGAACTTGTGTTTCTATAGGAGGCATTTTCTTTGTACAGTACCTTGCAAAATAGACTTTAATGGTGAGGGAGTGTGAAGGTGTCAGCTAATAAATATTTACATATGCTAGGCTATTAACTTAAAAAAAATCACAGCTCTTGTTCAACCAGTTTGAAGGAGGCTATGATACAGAATGCTCTTGGTTGGCTAGGAAGTAATGCTAGTCTTGAACGTGGCTGACAAACTTCCTAACTTCAGGCTACAAGAAAACAAACTAAATTTAATTCCTATTGCTCTGATACATGTATGCAGTGGAGGTGGGTATGAAAATAATATCTATATGTATGTAAATCTTGGCAATATAACAGTTACAGCATCACTGCTAAAAGGCTGGTAAGGCTTATTAGAGACAGACTGGGCATGTCTATATGTTGCATTAATGTGCATAAACAAACTCTGGAGTTTATAGCTCCCAGGCTCAATATATTGTGGTGGGACTGGCCAGAAAATGAGGGCTCTTCAGTGCAGGGCTAGCTGGCAGGCCGGCCCTACACTGAAGCACCCTCATGACCCATCCAGCTGAGGCAGCATCTACTTGTGCTCTGCTGTGTAGTTTTTTATTCTGCAGCAGGATAGTACTTGTATTTACAAATACTATCCTGCTGTGGAGTACATTCATTTACTCTGGCCTAATAGGGGTGTGTCACGGGGGCACTTGGGTGCCCTGTTCCTGGGTAAGGATTAGAGCAGCTGCCAATCACCAGGGCAGCTCAGCTGTGGGTTGCGGGAGTAACCAGGTCGGCCATGTGACCAGAAGGGGGCAGGGCTGGGCCCTTATAAAGGGCTGGGCCGGAGCCTGGCTGGCAGTTCCCTTCTGGCAGCCTGCGTGTAAGAGCTCTGCGGGAGAGCTAGACTGAGCAGTGCCGCTTGGCACATAGAGGGCTGCATTATGGTGCAGGCGGAGAGAAGCCTGACCAGAAGGCTTTGGCCGGAGAGCCAGGACGGCTGGGACTTGATGTAGAAGCCAGTAGGCTTATGATTTTGGTTGCAGCCAGTTGGCTTATGATTCAGTTGTGTGTATCATCCGGAGGACCGGGTGAGGCTGTAGGGGTGTGAGGAGGCCTCACAGGAGATCCCAACTAGTCTGGGGGTTTCCTGGGTGCACTGTGTGGGCACCGAGCCGCGCCTGGAAGGTGCGGCAACTTGGCACCAGCGTGGTGTGGGGTTGAGAACCCAGCCCGAGAGGGCAGTACTCGGCCCAGTGAGGGCCTAGGACCCCGAGAGGGGTCAGGGGGCCAGGCATGGCTGCGTGCCACCTGAGCCCCAGCGCCAGAGAAAGCCCGAGATAGGGCTGGTGCATAGGCTCAGGGAGAGCCAAGGGCGTGAGTAGGGCTGGCGCACAGGCTCGGAGTGAGCCAAGAGGCTCAGAGGGAGCCCAGGGCGCGCAGTGGGGAGCAGGCCCCAGCGAGGGCAAGCGCACAAGAGGCGTGACATAGGGACCCTGAGAAGGGTCAGGGGGCCAGGCATGGCTGCATGCCACCTGAGCCCTAGGGCCGGGAAGCCCAAGACAGGGCCGGCACGTAGGCTCGGCGGGAGTCGAGGGGCGAGCAGCGGACGGAAGCAGGCTCCCAGAGAGCCACGGGCGCGAGAGCGCGGGACCGGCTAAGAGAAAGCCACGGGCATGAGTAGCGCAGACAAAGGCCCCAGTGAGGGGCAAGAGTGAGGGAAGCGCGTGGCCTAGGCCCCTGGGGGGGCCAGCCGGTAAGAGTGAAGCCTGGGGAGGGCTAGCAGAAGATTGGAGACACAAGAATGTCAGGAACAACTGCGAGGCTTGGGGTGTGCTAAAGGGGAGGTAGGAGGCACGCATAGCCCATAAGGCTGGGGGGCACCAAGTCACCCTAAGATCATAGGAGATAAAAGGCAGCCTCCCATATAAGACTATATGAGATCAAAGACGTGGTGGGCGAGAATAAGAGGGTGCTGTATCTCCTAATTGGCACGGCAGGGGGACCTAGCAGGATCACGGCCGCTCATAGGCCCCACTCCGTGACAGGGTGCATGTGTATACAGTCAACATTTACTATGCAGCTAATTAGTCAATTGTAAGTGTCTTGTGTACATGTGCCCACTGAGACTGTTCAGAACATTCCACGAAAATGAAATGAAATAAAGAATTAAGAAGATATAAAAGGGAGAAAAATGGAAACCTTGCCCTATATGTATATAGGTACCCATAAAGCTCTGAAATGTGTCAAATTTTATTGCTCAGATGACAGCATTCTTCCATATAAGATTTATAAATACAGATGCAATCTTCATTTGTCAGTAATTCTGTAACTTGCCAAGTACATTGTTGGAAGAGATCCAATACTGGACAAGCCTCCAAGAGGAGGAAAAAACTATTTTACAACAAACTTTTCCATCCTTTAGAAAATTGAATTAAGTTGATAAATTTATCAGACTTCAATCTGAATCTCCTGGGTTTTCTCAGTGAGACTGATAAAGTCTAACTTTACTCCCTCTTTTTTTTATTTAAACTTTTGTGGTGAGACTGATCTGCTTTACATTGAAATATCTGGCTTTTGTCAGTTTGTCTCTCACTTAACACTACTTGACCACATAATTTTGGTATTTAATTAAATGTAAATACTAGGCAAGCTAATATTAATGCTGATGATTTAAACAAAAAGTTGAAATATCTTTCAAGTAACTAGTCAGAAATTTGCTTTCTATGCCCAAATGCAACATTTTTTTATTATAGACTTTATTTTCTTTAACTGGAAGTGAACCTTCCAAGAAAAGAAGTCACTCAGCTTTGAGCACAGTGTTTGAAAGGAAAATAGAAAAACTGAAATACTTCATTATTTTATACAAGAAGCCTCCACTGGTAGTAACTGTTTTTAGCAGATCAACCCATGATACCCACAGAATATTTCAAGAAGGTTGTAAAAGTAGGCCTTAATTATAATCTGGATGTTTATTTCTGCATTCCCTCCCACCCTTTAACAATGTGCTATAATTGAGAGGGACCGATACAATGAGTTATCTCCATGTCAGTGGGAAGTTGGGGCTGGGGGCTGGCGTGGGGGAGTGGGGGGTAGTGTTTTTAATGCAGCTTCAGAACAAAAACCACAACAGGAATAATAAGCAACTTCTGACTTGTGGAGACGGAGAGCAACTCTGTCTGAAGGAAGGATGAGTTACTATTTCCTGGGAACAACTGAAGGCCAGAAGTGTGCTAGATAGAGCCAGAATTTCTTTGCAACTCTTTCAATTTTCAGTGAATGTAACCTTTTTATTAGAAATAAATAAATAAAAATGTCCCTAATTTATCATAGAGTTGAGCATGCAACTAATCCTAATGATTAGGATAGAACTACTTGCATGCATGAAGTTATGCCTTGGGAAAAGTATTTTCCTGAAGTTATGTTTTATTCCTGCTACCATCAGGTTTTGACCTTCAACTGCTGGGGAACTAGAACAGTTTAAAAAAATGTGTTTTTTCTTTTTCAATAATAATTTTTCCCCCTTTGCTCTTTTAATACCTTCTGTGAGTTGAAATAATTTACTTAAAGGAGGGGGAAGGGGGTTGCTTTTATATAATTTTTATATACAACGTTTAAGAGACTGTTTTTGCTTTTCTAAAACACATTTCAATTCAAGAAAGCTTTAGGTAGTCTGAGTTTTATAATTGTCCCCTTCCACTCCCCCACAAATATGCCTGCTTTATATGTGCCCAAAGATATTAAAAGGTGCGTGTGGAGTAGTTGTATAAAAATGCTTTTCAATCTCAGTGAACTTCACAGATCATCTCAAAGAATTATCTCAACTTTACAAATGTGGAAACTGGGGCATCCCTGCAGGCAAGTGGCTGATAGGCCAAGATATATGCCCACCTCTCTTTCCTCCATCCAACAAGAGTGTTTGAACCCAGCTCTCCTGAGTACTGGTCCAGTTTGCTATTGATAAAATTCTACCTGGCAAAAAATCCATGATTGCATGAAAAGCAAGGGAGAAAGAAGGCCCTGCTGTATTTAAGCCACCTCAGTAGCTGATTATTTATTGCATTTTCCCAGGAAGCTGGTTCCCTGGGCAGCTGAAAGAGGAAGATATGGGGCCAGGAGGGAGACAGTAAGTTTGATGGTGTTTGCTATTCAGGAACGGATGAGGGTCCTGGATTCTAGTCTGAATTCTTGCTTTCAATGGGGCAGAAGTTTCTTCACTACACTCTTCTCCACCTGTTTTCTCCATTTCATATTAAAATTAAAGTGCAGTGGTTCATCCTCAAAAAGGTAGCTGGAGATGCTACTGCTTAACCTGTCTTTGGAAGTAAAAGAGCTAAAAGTTCAGACCTCCTCTCAGTATGGAAAGCCTAGAAGCTGGGTACCACTTGTTACATGAGTGCCCAAACCATTATGCTAACACATGGCAGATTCAGCCTTCCCCCTCTTCATTTTGCTGGACCAAAATTTTAAAAATTAAATTCAAGTATGTGCATTAATTTTTTGCATGTTCAGTGGCTAGGTATAGATATTCAAAAAGTCTGGGGTGGAATCAATCTGAGGAACACAGTTTTCTGAAAGTGGCACAGTTTAGATCAGTAGCAAGCAGAACACACGTTCATCCTTGGGGAGGGGAGAAATCTTAGACCAGGTTCCACCATTTTTAAACGAGTCTGTGTATACTGAATTTCTGTCCCATTACAGGTAAAAATGGGTTTTATGTGCCAAATTTGGTTCTGTTATGGGTATAGACCAGTTTCTGATCACTTATAGCAGTGGAAGTGTAATGTCTGTACCTGGCCAGTGCTTATATGTGCACATTGCATGGGTAATAGGATCACAAGCTGTGCATAACTGCCAAAAAATGCCACTTACACAGCTAGGAACCCCCCCCCCCAAAAAAAAAACAAACAAACAAAAAATCAAAAAACAAAAAAACCCCAAACCCAAACATTTGGGTGCCTAGACTGGAATAGGTTTCTGTCCTTTCTGTTTGACAAAGGATGACATTTTAACTCCATTGAAAGCAGTGCTAAAATTCTCATTTCAAAAAATATTTCTTTTACCTGAACAGTGCTTGTTTCAAAGGGTTAAGTGCAGTAACCCCTCAAAGGGTGCGTTTAATTCAAAGCAACTTTAAATAAATTTACAATACAATTTTTGGAGCAGTCAATAAGTGAGGAACTTTTTTTCAGAAATAAGTGTTAAGGTGGAAGCTGGTGGTGCTGATGTTATTATCCTTTTGTATTCAAAGTGGACTATTTCATACTACTGAAGAAGTTGCTGTCAAAGAGTGAGAGATCTCAATTTTGAAAATGTAATCACATTATAGATTGATAACCTCATATTTTTGTCTATATAAGAATATGTGTATTCAGTACGGGTATAAACAAATATGTGTGTTTAAACACAAGTATTAATATACATGTTCTGATTCTAAAATTCTCTTTAAATGATAGATAATTATTTTTTTTCCTTAGAGCCTGAAGTGGAAAATTCTTGTCCTGAAAGTGAATCCAGTATGGTTCTGTGTTATAGCCAGGAAGACTGATTGGCATATAGTGCTAAAGCCAATATCCTGAATTTCTCTGACTGTGTTATGACAACCATGAACTTTGACAATTACAAGAGACTTTTTTTCCAAGCAGTGGTAGAGAAAGGCCTACAAATGACAACAGAATAAAAGGAGAGGAAAAATTGTACCATATGACTAAGAGGGAGACTCTCAGAATATTGAGTCTTTCCTAGCACTATAATTTCCTTAAGAAAAAAAAGGTCTGTTCCTTGTTCTAAATCAAGATGTAATATGTTTCCATAATGTTTTTATTATTCTGATAACAACAGCTTGACATTTTTGTGTTGGCTCAGTTAACTTTTTCCTATCTACTGTTTGCCAGGGTAGAGAAAGAGGAGAAGGGAGGTGGGGTGGGGCTTGGTCTGCTTCATCTTTAGGTTTCAAAATGCTATTAGAAAATGCTTTTTATATTATCATTAATTGGTTTAAACAGCTACAAAGGGTCATCTAATGCTGCTATTTTTATTCTCTAGAGAACCCAGTGATACACATCACAAAGCATTATTACAGTACCACTGTAGTAGTAACTATTAATTATTTACATTTCTTTAACAATTGCTTTTGGCCAAGATTTTTTTTTCTTAAATTAAAAAAGAATGATTTTGAGGTCTTCCAAAACTGAAGACTTTTTTGGCATTTGGATGTCCAACTTGAGTTGCCTTCAGGGACCTCATTTATATAGAGTCTTGTGCCTTCATCTAAAAATATGGCCCTATTCAAATTGAGCAGTCCATGGTAAAGGTGTCTTGAATCATTAGTATCTTCTGTAAATCTTAGTCTGTATCCTAAAGCATCCATGCAAAAAACACAAAATGGATATCTATGTAGAAAAAACGCTAAAAACCAACAAGCTATTTAAATGCAAAAAACAATAAGTAGATTGTACAGCCTTTGATGAAAGTAACTAGTCTCAGTCTGATGAACTACCTACCAGGGCTCATTTCTTAAATGAACATCTTGTTGTTTGGTTATATGGTTTGCAAAGAGGAAGCAATAAAGAGAACAACTGTTTTGGGGTTTAGTGTGAAATCTGTGCTTTAGATAAATCAATGTAAGAGCCTGTTATTTGGTTAAAAATCAACATTAATGCACTAACATATTCAGTAGTCAACTAGGAAGCCATCAAAGATACCAGAATATAGCTACAGGCATTTATCCAGGCCTGTCCTAATTTAGATGGGTGAGCTGCATTATATACAAGTTTAGGTAGTCCATCTGGGAGCTGCCAAACTCAGTAGTGTCAAATAACAGGAATAGTTACTGTAAGACTTGATTACACATTAGATGTATGAAAATTATTGGTGTATGTGGTAACTTCTAGGCAGTTTCTGGTTACTTTGTAAGTCCCATTTATTCAATTATAATTACATGATTATTTCTGAAGCTTAACTTAGGATGCATATCATGCATTGCTATTTTTTTACTGTACAGGCGACCCTCACCATTCGTGGGGGATATGTTCTTGAGATCCCCACGAATGGTGAAATCCATGAATACGGCACTGCGTTCATGAATGTCATGAATGCAGTGCCCCTGGCAGCTGGGAGGAGTGGGACACGGGTGGCTCGTGGTGGGGGTTGTTTTTTACGGTGGTGGCAGCGGGGGCCCAGTGGCGGTGGTGGCAGCAGCCCAGTGGCTGCAAGTGTGGAGCTCCTGTATGTGTATTTAAGATGCGGTTTTGGCATTTGCGAATATCTGAAACCATGAATCCTAAACCTGCAAGTAGTGAGGGTTTTCTGTATTCCAAAATATGGAATGGGAAATTCTAAAATACTGTGTAAGTTCATATAACAACATAACTTCATAAACACGGTTCACCATACAAAGTGCTATCTAGCATGTATTTAATAGTAATTAAAATGTTGGCACAACAATTGACCTCTGAAAAGGATTGTTCCCACCCCCATATCATAGCCAACTTTTCTGTTTCTTCATAGGACAGATATACTGCAGACTTTCCTAATATACTTGCTAATTGCCTGCCTTTACACTGTTTAGGGTGAAACCTCTCTAAAGTGAATTCAGGCTTTTAATAGTCAGTGCTGACATAGCTTCTAAAAATGCCCTGTCCTTTGCAACTGCTGTGTGTTAACCAATGCATTTTTAGATTGCTCGCTATGTTAATCTAAATGTTATGCACAAAAAGCATTGGAAAATGTTAACTTTTCACTTCTTTAGTTGGGAAAAAAAATGATTAGGCCTGAAAAAGGGCCTTCAACCCAAAGTGTTGAACTACTTAGGTTTAATTTAGGATTATGTGTCTGCTATATTCATATCCTTCTCATTTTTCTTGAGATATAAGGACTGCTTTGGATTATGTATTGGTTTTCATCTGTTTTAAACAGTTCTGCTTGGGTTCCTTCATATATTATGTCTGATCTTGGTTTATGGTCCACCCTTATTTATGTTGGGGAGCCGTTTTACTTTGTGAGATTTTAATCTGGGCCTGCATTCCTTAAAATTCTTATTCAGGAAAGCATTTGATTGCATTTGTTTCTGTTGATGGTAGGTTTGTATCAAGCCCAGGGAATGGTTCAGAAAGACTTTCATAGGCTTTGGGCTGTGGAGCACCTCTTAGGCAGATCTGTTAAGGCCTGTTAATGCCAAACTAAATGGACTAAGTACAGTGATGACTAGGTTCAATAAATACAGGCATATATGAATACCTGAAAGAAAGTTTTATATTTGGAGCAGTAATAAGCAAGTTTCTACAAGACTTTAGTCTGACTAACTAACTAACCAACCTGACTCAAGGACTCTTCCCCCAGTTCTCAACCTCTGTAGATTTCTTAGGGAGAATCTTTAAATTACAACTTCAGTTCTTACAGTAACATGCTTTGGTGAATTAGGGATAGTTAACTACTTTGGTAATTATGACTTTGCTTCTTGAAGCAGGTTCCATTTTGTACAGTTTTGATCTTACCTTTATTATTTTTTCCATGGTGTAAAAAACAAACAAAAACAAACACAGGCCTGTTATGTTAAAGAAGTTCCTTGTCTTCTAAGAGTGTACATGCTCCCTTTAATGCAACAAATGAGCAACAACCCAGGCTGCTTTGGCTTGGAACTAAATTGAAAAGATCAAGTATTCTTTTTATATTGCTGTTACTCCCTGATTCCTGCTGGTTTGTAAATAACACAAAACCAGTATCTATCATTATGTTTTGGTAGCTCTGCTGAAACCCAGAAGTGCAAAGGTGTATGAAAATGATACAAAAACTGACATTGCCTTTCAAATGTTAGGACTCATTAGGACCAAGTCCATCATGAGTTTTAGAACCAGTCCAGGATAGTTCTTATGTAATCCAGACTGGTTCATCTAATACCCTTGTAACAGCAACAGCTCTTTTATTTAGGTTTTTATGCCTCTAGTAAATCAGGGTGATGCTATTTTACCCCACTGTTATATTGCTGATTTTAATATTTTTTTCTCAAAATAAGAATGGATAAGTTGTGGAAGATCTTGCTTTCAGTTTTCTAAATATTAATCAGTTGAAACAACAACAGAGTTCATTTGGTTCTAAACTTTAGTTCATTCAAAGCACCAAAGCAAAACCTGGGCAGTGAAGCTGGCATGACAAAGCTGGGTTTTGTCCAGTCTCTATAACGTGGAAATAAATGTAGCTGTGAGGTTGAAAGCTCATGTCTGTGAGACTAGGACCAAGACCTTAGCTGATTAGGAAAGAACTCTGATGCTATTAACTATGAAAATTTTGAGAAAAGAAACTTAAAAATCAGAATACAGCCTCTAAGCTTTAATCTGCCACACTCACTGAAGGAATGGGAAAGGAACATGTGCTAAAAAAGTGAGTACATTTTTAAAAGCAAATCCTTCTCCACCTTTGAGCACTAAGGAAGCGGCTCTCTACCTCTTTTAATAAAGGCTAATACACATGGGACACACATGGCAGCCTAGGAAAGGCAGGTTATTAGTGGCTTTAAAATGCATTTGTGTCATTGTACTTCTGGGCTGTTCAGTACAAGTATAATAACATAGGCATTCCTAGGGGCTTAAGTGAAAACAAAATATACATATTTCTGAGTTACAGTGGTGTTCTGCATCATGATAGATATCCAAGAACACCACTTACACCACCCTGTAAATGTTTACCTTCCTTTTTGTCTCCACTTCCAAGACTGAGCCCAAAATTATATTATTCTTTTGTCTCAAAACAAGGAAAAATGTGAAGTACTAAAATTATCATATGATGCTAAAGTTATTTGTTTAAATTGGATAGAGAAAGATTAGATCCTATAACAATATTCCTGAAACTATATTACACCTAATCTGGGTTTTCTATCATGAACTTCCTGTAAATATATGCTGCACCTTTTAATACAGTCATTTTTATGCTGTTGAGGGATTAGAAGACAAACAGTATACACCATGATTTAAAGGAAGGCTGTCCAGCTTCTTGATAGCTGGGGGATGGATTACATGAAACCAGTTTACTCAGGAGCCAGATGGCAAATAGCCTGTATAATATTGTATGAGGAGGTACTTTAATAAAGTAATAATTTAATGAATTAATAATACTTTTTAGTTGAGTCTTTGCAAGGGCTTTGCAAGCATTACTGCCCTTGGGTGCCCTGTTGCTGATGGTGAACCTATGGTACAAATGGAAGAAGTTTCTCTGTGCTACAGACACAAGGGAGCAAGGAAGAATTATTTAAAATATAGCAGTCCCAGCATTGGCAGTTCTAGAATTTTGAAAAGGGAGTTGCAGATGGTGATGTGCACAAAAAAACCAGTACATTGTCATCACACAAAAAAACAGTACATTTGTCTCCGGTTAAAGACAAGCTAGAAGCTTTACTAATATGTTAGGGGCCTAGGGTTGCATTGTTCAATTTAAGATTGAAGCAAGAACAAATATAACTTAATTGAAAGTAGTTGAAAACAATCTACTGGGCTGTGAAATAGGAGCTTCATTACTAGGAGCAGCTAAGAGACACTAGAATTACAGAACAAAGGCTTTGATCGGTGGAACATCAAGATCATTAAAAAGGCGAGGGTCATTAACACATGTGGAATGAAGGGTTTAGAAGAGATAAAGTAGATTTATAATGAACCATAAAGTCAATTGACTCCCTCAGCACTGCCTGACTAAAAATGCTGCTGCCACTGCCAGGCAGCTGCTTCTAAACTTTGGGTGGAACAGAAATGAAAATGCATCAGTGTGCTCCCCCTCTCCCCCCACCCCTACCCACTAGATCTGCCCTTGTGTCCTGAGGCACTGAAAATTTAGAAGGAAGGTAAGTATTTGGCTGTTAAAATCTTCCTTTCCCCAGCTCTATCATGCTACACAGTCAGGTTGTGCTCCATGTGCAACTATAATGGGAAGGGAAAGTCCCACCCAGTCAGGGTTAGGTAATGTATATCCACCCCTTCAGAAGTGCAGCTAGTGGCCCCTCTCACTTGCCCCTCTCACTTTATCAGGAGTCACTACTTCACAGTCAGGGTGGTTAGGTAAAATGCTTTCTTAAATGAAACTGTTTTGCCTTCCCTTACTAGAAAAAAAGCTTTATAACTTCAAATTCAGCATTCTTTCCAGAAGCTAGGAAACTTTTGCTGTATTATTTGGGGGTGCAATTTATACCTAACTCTGCTCATTTTGTAGTCTATGGGACTGTATTCACATGCTTTAAATTTAGGACTTGGCTTCATGTGAAGCTATGCAGGAACAGTGACTCTCGAATAAATCCATGTGTAAACACCTTTAATCTTCAGTAGAAAAGGCCACACATGGAGTTATTTAGAATCAGATACTATTGACATAAGTAGGAAAGGCCAAATTAAGCACTTGTTTAAATACCTGCCTGAATCAAGGCCTAATTGTTTACTAAGGGCTTGACCTAGAAGCTATTGAAGTCAGTTTCAGTCATTCGGTTAACCTGAATGGGTTTTTGATTAGGCTCAAATAACCTTACTCCTTTTCTTTAGAACTAGTTGAGGCAAGCTACCTCGTGTGTGATCTGTTGTGAAACATATTTCAGTATTCTTAATGAAAAAGAAAACAAATATGAAAATCTGGAAAATTGTCTTAGGAAAGTTGAAATTCTCACATGGTCAAATACTTGGGCTTAAATAAAAATAAAATATACTAAATGCTGTCAGACTGCAGATAATCACTAAGATTAAATAGCTTGCTTGATGCCATATAGTGGATGAGGACACAAGTAACACTGGAACTGTTCCCAAATGTCACTGATTAGGAGTTGGTTCACAACCATTATGGGTCAGAAGTATTCACAAGTATGTGGGGGAGGAAGGGAGCAAGGGGTCCCTGGAACCCCACCACCCAGAAATAACCCATCTGGGATACGCCCCCCGGCCCAAATTGCCCAGCCGGGCACCCTCAAGCTCCATAGGTGCGGCCGGGGAAGAAGCCTCGAGGCAGTTCCGGTCCCTATTAAAGGGACGCCGGAGGCAGCTGGAGGAGAAAACCCGGAAGGCGGCGGTGGCGGCGACGACGAAGAGGGAGCCGTCGGGAGCACCTGTGCATGGGGAAAGACAGCCGGCTGGCGCGGGAGGACCTTCTGGGGCCGGGGGAAACCCCAAGGGGACCCGGGAGCTGAGGAGCAGTGGCCGCACCGCAGATACAGACAGTGCGGAGAACGGCTCGGCTCAGGGAAAGCCGGTGAGCCATATTCTTCTGAATAGAGGGGCACTTGCAGCAAGGACTGCGAGATAGCTGTGCCCGAGAGGGGCTTGGGGACTGTGCAAGCCCAGGACCAGAGCCGGCGGTGAGTACAGCCGGAACTGGGGGAGGTAACCCCACGCCGGACAGGGAAAGACCGGAGAAGCCGGTAAAGGGGACAGATAACCTTCGGGATCCGGGAATCCCTGGCCGGGAGCATTCAGTTGCTTTGTTTTCTATTTGATTTCTGCACCTCGGACGTGCCCTTGGTGACGAGAGGGATGCAGGCGGCCGAGAGACTGGGAGGTACGGGCGAGGGTGTAGGGGCGGCGGAGCCCTCAACAATGCGGGACCCCTGAGGGATCAGAGTCTCATTTGTGGACTGGTACGCCTCGGATTTTTCACTGAACCAGTAGATCATCAAAGTCGTGGCAGCCGGTTCGGAGGAAACCAGCCCACAAACGAGTCGAGGGAGGAGGAACACCTCGGGGACGGTCCTTTACCAAGAGGGGCGGAGGCATCGGCACGGGGGGGCAGTGACCGGCACAGCGCTACCCTTGGACATTTTTGGTGCATTGGCCAGGAATTGACAGTGGCCTCCTAGTGGAGAATAGGGGACCCGGATGGAGCACCAGCAGGTGATCGCAATGACGGAGTCATTGCAGCAGGCCATGAATTTGATGGCCCAAGTGATGCAACAACAACAACAGCACACGATGAGGCAAACGAGCCTGCAGAAGTGGATGCTCCAGCAGCAGGCATGGGCCCAGAGGGGGCCCTGGGAGCTCGGGATACCCAAGATGTCTAAGGAAGACGACCCAGAGGCCTTCCTGGAAACGTTCGAGAGAGCAGCCTTAGCCGCAGGGGTGGAAAGGGTGAAATGGGCGGGTCATCTAGGGGTCCTCCTCCATTGGACAAGCCCAGGCTGCATACAGGGCCATGTCCAAGCCGACATGACAAAGTCAAAGCCGAAATCCTGCGCTGGTTGGACATTACCCTGGAACGACACTGCCAGGCCTTCCGGAGGGAAAAGACTGGAGAAGTAAAGACTCCCCACCTCCTGTGGCAATTCCTGGAGGACGAGCTAAACAAGTGGCTTAGGCCGGAAGTGGCCTCCAAGGATGAAATATGTGACCAGATCCTGTTGGAACAATTCATAGCGGACCTGGATGAAGATACCCGGCGGTGGGTGAAGTGTCGTTGCCCCCCCTCGTCCAGAGAAGCACTGCGGCTGGCCGAGCAATTCGAAATGGCACAGGGCGATCCGTGGCAGGTCAGGGGGACCAAGGGTAAGCCCTCCAACCTCAGGCCAGGAAAGGAAGGTAGGGGTAACAGAAAGAACAGTCTCACAACCCTCACATGCTTCCTATGTGGGAGGATGGGGCATTTTGCTAAGAACTGCCCACAGGGACCACGGGCCCGACCGGGCAGGGGCACTGGAACCCCAGACGATCGGAGGACCCGGGAAGAACCGACAGAAATAGAGGCGATGGATTGCGGGGCCGGAGGCCAAGAAGCTAGAGGAATCCTGCCCTTACCCGAGATACCGGCGTGGGTAGGGGGCCGCTCCGTTACGGCGGTAATGGATACCAGGTGTGCCCAATCCCTGGTGCGGCCCTCCTTGGTAGAATGGCAATGGGCCCCACGATGTCCCGGGGTGCATATGATCTGTCTGCACAAACAGAAATCACATGTCGAAAGGCGAATGCTGGAGGTCCAAGTAAGGGGCGTTCGACGGCAGATGCCGGTGGGCCTCGATGAGGGTATTTTGTATCCTATGATCCTAGGCCAGGACTGGCCTGAAATATACGGGTTAATCGTGGCACTTCAGCTGGGTAAAGATCCACTGGCGGGGCTCGCCGGAGCCGCATCCGAACAATCCGACAATCCGGGCACCATGGAAATGGAGGCTCTTATGAACACCAGCCACTTTCGGGAGGTGCAAGAAAGTGACCAGGAACTGTGGCCGTTCCGGGAGATCGAAATGGAACGACTCAACGGACCAGTAAGGACCCCCGAACGGGAAAGGCCACTTCCCAGGGTAGAAATGCGAAGTGGGTTATTATACCGGATAAAAGTAGGCAGGGCAGAGGGGGAAGAAGTGGCCCAGCTAGTCATTCCCCGGTCCTACCGAGATTCGCTCTTAAGATTAGCCCATAACAATCCCCTAGGGGGCCACTTAGGGAAACACAAAACAGAGGCCCACCTGGTGCGATGGTGTTTCTGGCCTCATATGTATGAGGATATTGAAAAATACTGGAGAAGTTGTCAGGCCTGTCAAAGGGTAAGCTCATACAAACCCCCCAAAGTGCCCTTAAAATCCATGCCCATCATAATGGAACCCTTTGCCTGTGTGGCCTTAGATGTGGCTGGGCCACTGCCCAGAAGTGTGGGGGGGCACCGGTTTGTGCTGGTGTTAATTGACTATGCAACCCGATTCCCAGAGGCCATTCCCCTGAGAACTGTCACGGGACCCAAGGTGGCAGAGGAACTAATGAAGTGGATAGAGAGATTTGGGATCCCGAGGGAGATCATCACTGATCAAGGGACCAATTTTATGTCCTCGGTGATAAGGGCCTTGTGCAAGGTGCTGCAGGTGCGTCACCTCAAAACGGCTGTGTACCATCCCCAGACTAATGGTCTGGTTGTACGGTTTAATGGTACCCTAAAGGGGATGTTGCGGAGGTGCACGCAGGCTGAACCGAGGAAATGGGACACGATGGTCCCCCCCCTTGTTATTCGCCATTAGAGATGCCCCCCAGGCCTCGCTAGGGTACTCACCGTTTGAGTTAACATTCAGACACCGGCCTCGTAGCCTCCTGGATGTAGTAAAAGAGGGGTGGGAGGCCGACCCAGGTCTGGAAAAGGGGGTTCCCACATACGTACGGGAGTTAAGGAAACGGTTACAAGCCGTGACAGAAATGGCCCAGGCTAATTTAGCGCAGGCCCAGGACAAGCAGAAGGAGAGGTATGACAGCCAGGCCCGGTCGAGAGAGTTAAGAGTAGGCCAGAAAGTATTGGTTCTATTGCCTACCTCGACTAGTAAATTTGAGGCCAGCTGGCAAGGACCCTTCATGATCACGAAGCAGGCAGGCCCGGTGGACTATGAGATAGCCCCTGGTCGGAATAAGAAAGAGCACCAAATATATCATATAAACCTCTTAAAGGAATGGCACGAGCCTGAGGGCCTGATAGCTGCATTTGACTCCAAAATGGCGGGGTCTGAGACGCGCAAGAGCAGGGGTGCGGAAAGGGATGAGCCTTGGAAGGCAATGCTAGTGCGGAAACAGTTACAAAGCCTGCAACTCT
>NW_017729032.1:220771713-220780695 GCF_001723915.1 Gavialis gangeticus
CCCGGGAGCTGAGGAGCAGCGGCCGCACTGCAGATACAGACAGCGTGGAGAACGGCTCGGCTCAGGGAGAGCTGGTGAGCCATATTTTTCTGAATAGAGGGGCACTTGCAGCAAAGACTGCAAGATAGCCGTGCCCGAGAGGGACTTGGGGACTGTGAAAGCCCAGGACCAGAACCGGCGGTGAGTACAGCCGGAACTGGGGGAGGTAACCCCACGCCGGACAGGGAAAGACCGGAGAAGCCGGTAAAGGGGACAGATAACCTTCGGGATCCGGGAATCCCTGGCCGGGAGCATTCAGTTGCTTTGTTTTCTATTTGATTTCTGCACCTCGGACGTGCCCTTGGTGACGAGAGGGACACAGGTGGCCGAGAGACTGGGAGGTACGGGCGAGGGTGTAGGGGCGGCGGAGCCCTCGACAACGCGGGACTCCTGAGGGATCGGAGTCTCATTTGTGGACTGGTACGCCCCGGATTTTTCACTGAACCAGTAGATCATCAAAGTCATGGCAGGCGGTTCGGAGGAAACCAGCCCACAAATGAGTCGAGGGAGGAGGAACACCTCGGGGATGGTCCTTTACCAAGAGGGGCGGAGGCGTCGGCACGAGGGGGAAGTGACCGGCAAAGCACTACCCTTGGACAAAGTACAATGCTGTAGTATTCCAGGTCGAATACCTGGCTCATAATAAACAAGTTCAAAAGAGTACTGGATTTCCGGGTATACTTTTTGAACTGTTCTAGGCAGATTTAAATTGGTTTAACATGATTGTATATCTGTTCACTTCAGGTTTAAATTGCATTTAAGCCAGACTAGGTAAGTCTGTTATGTGTGTCCAGACTCACTAGTGAATCAGTTTTTTGCAGCTGGGATTCAGGAGTCCTTGCTTTCCCTGTACTTAATCCCCCATATTATACGGATTGAAAGGGTTGTTTGAATATTGTAAATCATAGAAGCTGGTGCTTTCTTCCTGTTCTTTTCTAGTGCTCATGTTGCTAGAGTCACAGAAGTGACTACAAATATCACAGAAATGACTACAAATGTGGCAGGGCTAGTATGAGAGATTTTCAGAGAAATATAGACACATACAAATGTTTCTAACCCTATAAAATCTTTTGCCTCTCTTCTAGTTCAGGCTTCGAACTAAAGACCCAGTGCTGTAGCCCCCTTTTCTTCCCTCCCACACCCTTTGTTTACTTTATCTTTGGTTAATCCAGATGAAATTTCTAGATATTTGGTAACATTCTTAAACTGCAGTGGACAAAAAATGTTACTTTTATATTTTGTAAAGAGAACCCCCAAGTTGGCAAGAATGCAAAATTTCTCATTCTGAGCACTGCACCATTTTACTGCAGTTATCTAAAATTATGTGTGTGTAGACTTGACATTCTTCCTTTCCCCTCTGGGGATATAGTGAAAAACCTGTTCAAATGTGTTTAATAACAGTCAGGTAAATGGTGAGTTCAGACCAAGTGACTTCTAAACATGAGAAAAACAGCACATTTCTCCTCCCACTACTAAGCAGAAAGAGAGAAGTGATTAACCATATCATGCCACTAATACCTTACATAGGTCTCTCCACAATTTCACCTGAGCCCTCTTAATGACTGGGTCTGGACTTTATAAAATGTTTCCTGCTCCAGAGAGCACACATTTTATAAGAGTAATTAAAATATAACTTAAAGAATAAAAAGACGGACTGTTCCCCTTACGAGCTACAGTGCAAACTAACAACTTTTGGGAAGTACAGAGAGTCAAAAAGCCTGAGGCTGAATTGATTCAGTCTTTGCAGGTTAGTCTAAGTTGCAGATATTGAACTGATAAGCACATAAACACATATTCACTTTTGATTCAGAAAATGCAGCCACATGCCTGCAGTGGCTCAAGCCAGAGGCTGGAGGGGTGCTGGAGTGGAGGGGGCACAGCCAGGCTCCAGCCGTGCTCTGCCTGGGTGTGGTGAGGGGAGGCTAGTGTCATTGAATTCATAAAAGCTTGAACAAAAATAGTTCTTTGTATGAAAAACCATAAACTGAAGAACTATGAACACAGCATGGGTTATGTGTTTGCTTTTCCTGCTGCCTCTGAGGTCCCTAGGATTTGGAGTCCAGAATCAGAGCAGCAGGACTGTGCAGGGTTTCTTGTCACTTCCTTTTCCTGCTTCCAGGTGCCTCTGGAATATGTAGTTCACAGTTGCAGCCAGCAATAAGTAAGCGGGCAGGGCAGCTCTGTACTCGGGGGAGGGTGAGTTTAACCCCGCTTCCTGACCCCACTCCTAGCCAGGGTTTGCCTGGGGTGGGGTGGGGTGGGCAGTGAGCCAGTCAGTGAAGCCAGTAAGCCAGCCCTTGCTGCTCTGGCGAAGGCGAAGAGAGCTGGGGCCAGTCCTGCTCTCTGGAGCAGACAGCCCAGCCCAGGGCTGAAAACCATGCTGGGATGCTGGGGAACTGTGATATAATTTGAACCAGGAAGGGGTCTGGGACAGAAGTTTCATTAACCAGTTTGACCTAAATCAGTTGAGTCTGATACTACATTCAACCAGCTTTATCTTAAACCAGTTTTAGCCATTTTGAAATTGGTTTATGTGCACTGAACATCTATTCTGTTGCAGGTTTAAACCAGTTTCTGATCACTTAAAATAGTTTATGTGTAACTTCCGTCCATAACCATTCTGGCTCTGAACCAAAGGTCTTGATCCCACAGTGCCATACAGATGTGTTTTTGGTCTGAAGGAAACCCTATTGAATGCAAAGGAATCCTCACAGGTCCAAGTCTGATACCAGGTTTATAGTAGAAAGATGTGAAGAGAAGCTTTATCTTAATATCTAGATATTTCATTTTAAAAAGGCCCTGGATTGTTTATATGAAACTCTCAAACTTTTGCACATATTTTAAGAGCTGGCAGAAAAATAAAGCAGCAAAATTATCTATAGAACTAAACATTACAAAATGCATTAAAATATTAATTTAGAATAAAGATTTTGAAGGTGGAGATTTTGTTTCTACTTTAAAATGCAGTGAAAATGTGTCCAGGTTTTTTAAACTAGATACGTTTTGGAGAATAACCTCTATTTATTTATATGAAATTGATTTGGCTGCATTTTTATGTAGGTTATACCAGCTGGGTTTTAGAATTTGTGTGTGTTGATAGAGGGGAGGAGATTGCTGGTCATGCTGAAAGATTCTAGTAACAGCCCTCATGAGGGTCTTTCCCTGTTTGGAGATACAGAAGCTAAGGTATGTATTGCAGGTTGTTTGTGTAAGAGTAAGCCAAGCAGAAAGCCCTGGACATGTGCCCCTGAGAGAAAACTAAGGGGCAGCTTGTTGTAGGAGCCTGACTGGGAATTTCTGAGCAAGTAAACTGCCTCCACTCTGGTCAGGGAAACAGAATTTTGCGTACTTTTTGTGTGAATAAACATGACTCCAGGTATAATGCATCTTACTCATCACTGACTTCCCACCTTAATAGAAACAACTGTGCAAGGTTTCTACCTGGGCCAATCTTTTGGACTGAAGGGACCAGTCTATTAACTATGGGCAAAATTGTTGCTCTTGGTTGTAGAACATCAAAGGTGTAAACGGAGTTGCTATTTCTCTGTATCATGAGATGGGGTGACTAGTAGCTTCCACAGAGCTACAGTCCCTGTGCACCATGCTGGAACAGGAATACAGTCCTTCCCCCCCTTTCTCTCCTTACTTTCTGTTTCCCTTCAGGTGAGCCCAGCTTCAGCTTCGAAACATTTCACAACTTTCGAAACATTTCGACTGCCCTTGTTTTGTTTCGAGGCTGTTTTGAAGTCCTTCATTTAGTTTCAATTTTGCTGTTTTGAGCTCAAAACAAGTTGAAACAGCGTTGAAACAAAACAGCCAGCGAAATTTCGCACAGCCCTAATTTATATCACAGCTATGCCACATCTCATTCCTCATAGACTTCCATTTGGAGTCAGCATCTAATATCACATGGACTCTTTAACATCAACTGGTTACATTCTAAATTCAACATAATCAAGATCTCCATAACTTATCTTTCACATGCTGATGATTTGTGCTGTGTTTGATCACTCTACTGAAGAGCTGTGGGTCACCTTGGGCACATATACACATGATGGAGCTCTGCTCTAATGTGTGCTAATTAGCACGTATCAGAGCAAACTTGGTTAATCAAGTCTGCTGCGAATCTGCAGGAACATGCTAATTAGCATTCTCCAGAAGCCTCTGAATCACATGTATTGAGCATCTCCACATTTCAAAATGGTGGCAGGGACACTTTAACTAAAGCTCGTCCAATAAGCTTTAGTTAAAGCATCCCTGCCGCCATTGTGAAGCGCAGGACCCTGAATACACATGACGCTGAGTGTGCTTTAATTAGAGCGGGTCTCAGATCCACTCTAAAGTGCTCCCCCAGCCCGGATCACTTATATAGACAGCCCTTTGCTTCTCTGAAGCATATGAAATGTTTTGACTTGCTGTCAACTTCATGAAAACCAAGATACTTTACCAACCCACCCCAATCCAACAGCATCAAAGCCATGTTTATATGGCACCAGCTCCTTTGATCATAGGGATGCCTGACAACTGGCTGCCAAAACAGGTTCTATACTCCTAACTCACCAATAGTCACCATTCTAGAGGTGGGCAAAAGAAGAGATTCAAAGACCTCAGTGGTCAATCTGAAGAAATAGCAGTATTAACAGCAGTACCTGGTAGAATCAAGCACTGACAGTCCCCAGTTTGAGCAAAACCACTTCACTAAAAAGGCAGATAGATGATGGAGACAAAGAGAAAGAGCTGTGACCTGATACCACCAGCATCTACTCCTTCCTCCTGGAACCACTTGCCACATCTGTAGTTGATCTCAGATAGGCCTACTCAGTTTTCTATGGATTTACCAGTGACTTCTCTATTTACTGTTGTCCTTGTATTGGGACTGCTGATAACATCAGGTTAAAGCCACAGCTATAGAAAAGTATGGTCTTGTGGAGAGAGAGAAAAAATCTGCAAAGCAGTCCTACTTGCTCTCATTGGGGTCCACCAGCACATCTTGAACATCCCATGATGTATCAGAGTGTCAGCTGCCTACAGCTAGGTGGGATCATCAACTAATACATTCTCTGTGCTATAAGAAAACTGTGATACAGCTTGAAAATGGAAGCATGAAGGTACTTGATTATCTTCCCTCTACATCTTCCCTCTACACTGGCCACAAACTGTAGGACACAATAATTGATGTATTATTACCTTAGGATTTACAAGTTCTTGACACTGAAAACAGTCCCAGGTTGTTTTTTTTTAAGAGGGTTTTGAAAGTTTCCAGAAGTTATTACGTCCAGACCCAGTGAGTGTTCTATCCCGTATTTAAGTCATCTGGAGTAGCATAAGAGGAGTAAGGCTATAACAGTCTTAAACTTCGCAGAAACATTCAGTCCAGGCAAGAAGTCCCTCATAAGTAGATGCTTCTCTTAGTTATGCTTTCTAGTTTTAATTGCAGTTTTCTAGTAAGCAATGTTAAACACCCCTCTAACACATTGGAAAAGCAGGTAACAGCCAGGATCTTTGATCACACTAACTTTCTTTGGACAAAGACATGAAAGCAACACTTACTGGCATAGTTCTATCTTGTGCTTTAAACTTCTTTCTTTGAATGAGGGAGTACATCAGTTAACATATCACATTAGGAGTAGATTAGGAGGCCTGGGTTCCTTTCTATATCATCTTAATATTTTCTCTTTGTAGCTTTCCAAACAATACTCTTCAAAAACCTTTTTAAGAAGAAATTTCCGTTCTTTTTCCTGAGAATTACTAGGAATGATTGTGTAGCTCAGAAGATGTTTCAAACACTAGCTCTCTTGTTGCAGAACTTGGCAATACAGCAGGCTGCTTTTTTTCTTGGCTCATTTAAAAGTTTACGGGCTGGCATTCCTCATTAGAGGCAACAATGCTTACAAAATTTAGATGCAGCTTCACAGTTCCACAAATAAACCTGATGGTCCCTCAAGAACAGGGTATTGGATGGGAACCTCTATCTGTCTTTATACTCATCTCTGTATACAGTTTGCAGTATTGCTGGCTAACTGTGTATGGGGGTGGGGTACAGGAGGAGTGAATGAATTCACTACTAGGTAGGGCCTACTGTTAACTAAGGCAATCTTTAAAACATCTTCCTTTTCTAGATTGCCCGTCTTTGAGGTCAAAAGGTCAAAGAGTTTCAGCAATGAACTCAGATACAAAGGCTGCCTGACTAGTACAGGGGAACTCCTCCTCCCTCCCCCTTTTTCCCAACTATTCTTTCATCATTGTACTAGCAGACCTAAGTAGTTTGCTTTGACCTTAATGAAGGTTTGCGGGAGGGACAAATGCCAAAGCTTCTGGCCTGTTGTTCATAACTGCAGCTTTATCTCATCTTGTGGCTGAGAATACTGCTCAGCCTTCGTCAGAGGATCAGGGCTGGAGGCCCCTCTAGGGCATACTATCTCTGGTTTAGTAAAAGGATGGAAAAGAAAAAAAAAGTTTATCTCAATGATGGGCTGTTCTTCAGATTCACGGTTACCAGCATCATCTGCCTGTCTTGGGAAAACATTTCGTGTGTATTTCATTAAAATAAACCTTTTTTTTTTTTGTTTGAGAGAGAGACATGGAAAAGAGAGAGCATTAGAACAGACTGGTATGGAGTACTGTATATAATATTACCTCTCTTACTTTCTGTACACCCTCGGTACCCAGGAATCAAAGTATAAAAGAAAGTAAATAAGCAACGGGAACTAATCTGAGCCAAGTGCTGAGTTGTAGGCTGCTTTTCCTGAGATTAGAAAGGGATAGATTAAAGCAACTGCTTGGAAGTGATAGAAAGTTCTTGTTTGTTCATTTTGTGTGACGATAGTACAACCAGTGCAACAGCAACAGTAACTGATCATATTGAGCCAAAAGAATCAGATGGTACAAATATAACTTGTGAGCCCAAGCCAGTGGAGAACAAGTATGTTCAATTCTCAGTGACTGCAGTAGGAGTGAAGAACTCTGCACACCTTACAAGATGTGGTCAATGCTTTGAAATTTCAGGTCCTGTCTTGATTGAGCATTATAGTATCTATGAATGTAAATCATTCCCAGTATAGCACAGTCCTGTTAATATGCTTTAATTATGTCCCTAGTGTTGCTTATTAGCTATGGAACACCCACACATAGAGTAGTGCTTAACTCTTCACCCAGGTTTGCTGAAATAATTGGCATACATAGTCATGGAGTAAAGTTTTATTTAAGTTAAAGAAATGGTGGGAGAATTTTTTTGCCATCTCTTTTGCTCACTATGTATAACTTGCCTTAACTTTCTTTTGCAGCTATATCTGGACTCAACATTGTTATTCTTGGCTGATTTTCTTGCTGTATTCTCTACCGTGATATTAATTTCCTCATGGAAGGCTGTTCTTTTAAATACAGAATTTAGCATCAGCTATAACTATTCTTACTTTTCTCTCTTCCATTAATTGTTGAATGGAAGGTTCTTGTTGCTATAACATTGCAGCAAGGTTGGCAGCATGCAACAACAGGCAATCTATTCCTGTTTTATGCATCTTCCATGTCTATCTTTGGCCACTGTCCTACTATGTATTCCTTTAATAAATGCATATCTATATATTGCTTATATTAATGCATGTATGACACTGACATGACCAATTATTATTATTAACCAACATTCAACACTCTGCTGAACTTGAAAAAATATAACCTGGAATTTTTATAAAGCAACTGGGGCACTTAATGAGTGAGTTCTGTATTGCACATTTAATAAGTTGTGCATTTAATGACCAAGCTATAAATTATGACCATTTTATTCTCTTCCACTAAATGATTTGAATTTATTAGGAGATATCTAGCACAACTATCCATTACGGATAACATAGGCCTTTGGGCCAATACAAATCCTAAATTATCTGTGTCTACCAATTTTTAGTTGCTCAATTTTAATAACCCAAGGGCTTAATTTTTTTAGTAGATTTGCAGCACTTCATATATTCACTGGACAGCTCCAGTTGGCATCAATTGCAATAGCTCTTGCCTTCTGAAAAGCAGAATAAAAACATGAGGAGAACAATTAATAACTGGTCACTGATGGACAGTATGGTTTAAATGTCTTGTGCAATATTACATTGGGACTCTGACAGAAATAGGAATGGGAATCAAATTCTTCATGGTACTATACAACTGGTTTACCCGCAAGTCTGTCATTCTTGTCTCTACAATCTGTCTAAGCAACTGAAAACAAGTTCTTAAAATATAAAATGCTAGGTGGTAGCGATGGGGAAAATGAGTTGCTGCACTTATTTTATGAAAAAGACAGTATAAAGTATACCTTTTAATATAGGTACATATCAGAATTGTTCAGAAAATAAAGGGGATGCCTAGCTTTTGGATCTCTCTTTGGACAGCTTTATAAACTTTGGGTGAAACTCTGGCACCACCAAAGTCAATGACTATGGTGACCGTATGTCCCATTTTAGATGTGACAGTTCTGGATTTCAAAAGCTGGTCCCAGCCTGCTGTTGAGAATTATAATGAGTGTCCCAGAAATGCAGGAGCACAGGGAACAGTCTGGCTGGGAGTCAGAGCAGCACAGAGTGACTTGCAGGAGGGCAGGCAGGCACCAGCACCCCCTCCAAGTTGTGAGAACCAGGCGGGGGTGGGGGTGGGGGGTGGAGCGGGAAAAAGGAGAGGGGAGCTGTGTCCTGAATTTCCTGCTGATATTCCAGATTTCTTGTATTTCCATATAATCAGCCTATCAATGGCACCATTTTGATTGGCTTCAGTGAAGCCAGTTTTCTGCTTCCTGCCCAGTTTATGTTAAGGTGTTTTCTGAAAATATTAATTACTTGCTATTTAATTTAGGTGTTTAATCCCAATTCATTTAAAAGGATTTGGGCATATGACTTAGTGTGAAGTTCTTCTCTTCACTTTGAGAGGATTCTTCCGCCACGGATGACCCCGCTCCACCCGAAGAGG
>NW_017729032.1:220780871-220785660 GCF_001723915.1 Gavialis gangeticus
ACCCCCTCCCTCCCCTTCCCCCTTCCCACATCCTCCCACCCCCGGGCTTAGATGGCTAACATTGTATCGCCTGTAACCTAGTTGTGTTCCCCTCCTCTCCCCCATCCTTCTATTGTTAGTCCCTTGCTCGGGCGCTTTGTATTTCCATATCAGCTTTGTCATCTTTTTTCTGGATTCCCAATCCAAAACATCTACTAATAAAAGGTAGTGCGACTTGGATATAATATGCTTGAGCTGCTCTGCAGTATCTGTGTGAATGCTGTTACCTCATAGTAAAGGAAAGCCAAACAGTACCATAGCATTCAGTGAAAGATGGGTGCTCAGGTTATTTCGTTCTTGGACAGGGTAAGCACATGTACACATGCAGTCATCTAATATGTGGTAATTTGGTCATATGTCTTTATCTGGAAATACCTAATAAATCTCTGCCTCTGTCTCTTCCCTGCTGACTTGAAGCAACAATTATAAGTCCAGGTTAAAATTACTTAATCAGTATAATGCTCTTGATGAAAAGGAACATATCTCTGCAATGTCATTGCCAAATATGTATGGAGGGCAGAGTGTTGTTATGTTGTCCATAGTTTGATCACGATTGCCATAGTCACATATTGCAGAACTCCTAATACAGCATTTGTGCATCAAGTGGCTACCCAATTTAGACCCTTCCATGTTTTTTCCAGAAGGTCAAAACCAGGAAGCTTTATTGTTATTTCGGAAATTAGATGTTTACTCTCAATGGTGGTTTCATCCCATGCTTTTCTCCAACCTGCTGCACTGTCACGTCCTACAAGGGTTTATATACATGTACACAAAGGTTTCTGGGAGACCAAATGGGAGAGCTTGGAGGCTCTTTAAATCTGTATGGATGGGGTGGTCTGAGTTGTCATTCACCTCTCTGTATGTAGCTTCATTGTGGCAAATATCTGGAGGAGTAATATTGGCCAGCACTAGTAACCATTGAATTGGTGTAGATTTCAGGGTTTTATGATAGTATGCATTGCAGAATTTAACTGGACATCCATGCATTTGGTCTGAGTGCTAGCAGCCCAGACGGGTGTATAGTACTTGGCCATTGAGAAGACCAGTGCCATAGCAGAGGTGAGGAATATTCCCATGGTGGCACTCCAGCTCATTCCAGCAAGTTTCTGCACTATGTTCACCCAACTCAATCTCCGCAGCTATTTTTTTAAGATGATTGTGAAAGGTTAAGGTGCAGTTGAGTGTCACACATAGGTAGGATGGAGTTGGATCATTTAATTTTTTTCCACAAAAAGTGATGTTGAGATGGACATGTGCTTTGTGGTTGTTGAGGTAAAATGCTGAGGTGATAGACTTAGTTGGATTTGGTTTCAGCCTCCATTTGTGGAAATATTTTGCCATTATTGACAGGTCTAACAGGAATGCATTCAGTCTCTTTGAAGGTCCTTGCCTGTGTGGTTAGTGCCAGGTGATTGGCATGAAGAGAATTGAGGCAAGAACACTTCCCTGCGGGAAGCTGTTATTTAGAGTCCTTGATCTGGTCACTTTCTCTCAGAGGTAGACACTCATCTGTTGATTGCCCAGAAATGTCCACAAAAGGCAGAGCAGTCTGGTGCATGGGAAAGGGAGGGACAGTTTAGTAACAGACCGTGCTTCCAAACAGTATCATATGCTGTGGAAAGGTCAGTGAATGCAGTGCTGGTTTTAAGGTTGTGCTGGAAGCCAGCCTCAATGTTTATAGTGAGGGCAAGCACTTGGTCACAGCAGCTTCAGTGTGGCATAAAACTGTCTTGTTCTTGGGGAATGGATGCCTTGGCAATCAGGCTAATCCTTTGGAGGATGAGGCACTCCAGTAGTTTGTAAATTGTACAAAGCAATGATATTGGCCTGTAGCTCCTGGGATTGCTGGTTGGCTTCCCCATGTCAGCACAGCAATAATCATTGCTGCATGCCAGATTTGAGGGATTTAGCTGCTCTCCATCACATTTAAATATAGGCACATATAGGGGTGGACAAAGACAGCCTGGTCATGGCCCACCCTGCTATGTGAAAATCCAGAACAGGAAAATCCCAACTAACATCATCACAACAGTGACTGAATGCCCAATGGCTTCCCAGTCGATGGAACAACAACCATAGTACAGAAACGGATGCATTTTAAACATACTGGCTTGAGCCACTAGGCTTTGGAGTACCAAGGCTTTTTGACTCATGGTAATAACCTCTGCATCCAGTGGCAAGTTTTTGGCAGAATTAGAACTTCATGTATTACTCATATTTAACAAAAACTGAATTAGGCCCAGGCATCTAAAACTAAACAACTTTGCTACCAGTTGTAGTGGCAGTCCTCCTAACTACATTAACTTCCATGAGCGTATTACCTTAAGTGGTGACTACAATTTGTGGTCATTATTGCATGGTTGAGGGGTACCTAAGGGAACATTAGTCATATAGTATAAACAACTCTCCCTCTATAGATGCTATTCAGGCTGAATAAGTTGGAAGAGATTTTGGGCATAAAGGGAGGGAAGCTTACTCCTGTGACCTTATTCTTTTTTCCCCATTAAATTTAATGGGAGTATTTATATATAAGTAAGCTTATAGAGTTAGGTCAAAATTCATTATAATTTTTATTTTCCTAAATATTTATCAGATTTTAAACTTTTTACAAACAATTCTTGAAACAAGTTTCTTATAAAATGTCTCTTGAAGGAAACCAGAAAATCTTATATTGTCTTTCATCACTAACTATGCTGGTCAAGTATGAATAACTTTTTACCTTGTGGTGTTAATACAAAGAACTCTGCCTCAGAGGAACCTGATAGTAGATCATAAAAAGCTAAATATATTTATACATTCCTTAAGAACTTTGGAAAAAATCCCACAGCAAGAAAAGACGAAGGGAAGGAAGACATAAGCAGGAAAAATATAATGATGAAGAGTTATAAAGCATTATAGTACTAGCATAGGGCAGACTAGGCGGCTGGACCAAAAACTTGCACTGATCCACAATACCCACCAAGAGATGGCAACACTCCTTTTTAAGGAGAGTTTCTATTGGTCAGTCCTAACACTTGAATGGAGCACTGAAATTGGCAGGGAGGGACTCTTTTGTAAAATGCCTCAGTTGAGAAGTAGGCCTCTTCCCAGTCTGTCCCACTCTCCTTTATGAAAATATCACCCCCTCTCACTCTTTCTTCAAGTTGTGGGGTATCAAGTTATTAGCACAATCTGGAGAGAGAGGGATGTGGGCATAATTTCATCCACACGTGTAAACTGGGGTAGCACTGAATGCTGCAGTTGCACCCACCAACTGTGTGTATCTGGTCTTTAAAACAGTTGCATGTATTTTTTCTTGGTTGATTGGGTCTGAAGACAACTATTCAGCTTTTGGATTTTGGAATGACAGAGCAAAATTTGTATTATGTGAATGCTTTCTATTTCAAAATAGTTTGGGGTTTCCCCCTGCTGCTGTAGAATGACTGCCTGGCACTGGATGTTTTCCTTCTCCTTAGATGTTGGATCAGCCCCCTGTGCCTCAAGGTGGACTACCATGCATAAATTTCTGGATGCCATTAGAAAGGGGATGCCAAAGAGTATTTACCAGGAAGCTACCTTTTTATTGCTTGGTTAGCATTCCAGGTGACACTTAGACTAAGGAGATGGGAAACTCTTTAGGGTCAGTTCTGTCTCTTGGTTCTGTACCTAGCACAAGATGGGATCTTCATCCTAACATGGGACTTGAGCACTACCACAGATCTCTGTCTCCACTGGTGATGATGACTGCATTCAGTATACCTCACCTCCCTGCTACTGCTATTTTCCCCTTCTGCCTTTTTTCTAATTCTGGGGGGAAAAGTTTGCAAAATAGTAACTGGCACACTTTCAGTGTGAATAATTTCACTAAAGTGTGTGGAAAGACTCATAGCTACCTAATTGGTCCCCAGTTAACACATAAGAGCTTGAATAGTGGTCAAGTGAAAGAGCTGATCTCTGTGCACAAGACCAGGCTAACATGAGCAAAAGATTTATTTGAATATCACTGGTAACCTAGGTCCCTAGCTAGTGTAGCAAAACCCCTAGTTTTTCTTCTTTCTTTTTTACTTAAAAATACATTCCCTTCTCCAACCATTTTTGACTTTCTCTTTGCCCTCTCTATTCCTTATAAATACTTGTGATAAGTCATAGTTAAGAACACAGGATAAGCTCTCAATTACTGTAACAAGCCCCTTTTATATTGTCCATGTATCATTGTAAATAGGGCCCTGTTATTTTGGTATTGATTTTTATTGTTTTATATTGTATTCCTATTATGTTTGTATTGATTTTTATTGTTTTATGTTGATATTGTATGATTTAGGCCTGTTTCTCTAAGTTAGCCCAAGTAATGTCAAGTCTCCATTTTGTGTCCCCTGCCAGGGCATACCTTATAGAAATTGTGTTATAACTGTGACTCATACCTACCCCTCCCATGTAAATTGGTTCCTGGGTGAATGAGAGTGCTTGAGACATAATGGTAGCAGGCCTAAAACTAGCTTCTACTAAATGACCGGACCAGGAGCTTTATGACTGGACCCGGAAGGACCAGGTTAGAGAGCTTCTGGAGGGGCTGGATGTGTTCAAATTAGCAGGCCCAGGTGCTCTCCACCCCAGGGTGTTGAGAGACCTAGCAGGGGTTATTGCAGGGCCCTTGGCATGGCTTTACGAGTGCTCGTGGTACTCGGGCCAGGTGCCAGATGATTGGAAGATAGCCAACATGGTCCCCATCTTTAAAAAAGGGAGGAGGGAGAACCTGGGCAACTATAGGCCC
>NW_017729032.1:220786299-220797086 GCF_001723915.1 Gavialis gangeticus
ATCCGTAAGAACTACTTCACAGTTAGGGCGGCTAGGATCTGGAACCAACTTCCAAGGGAAGTGGTGCTGGCTCCTACCCTGGGGGTCTTTAAGAAGAGGCTTGATGCCTTCCACACCACCTATCCACCCAGAGGCCCTGCTGGCACTGCCCCGCCACCCCAACACACACACACTTCTGGACAACACCTCGCTGAAGAAGACCCTGACTGGCCATCAGTGATTGACTCACAGCCTGGATAGGTAGCTATCACCTGCATCTTCCCTCCAAACAAGGGACCTGGGCTCTGTTTCTATACCCCTTGATTTCAATCTCTCTACTAAGCCGTTTCTCCCCTGCTAAAATTGTGTGAATGCATGAGTGTAAGTGTGTGTGCAGGAACCAATAATTTTTAATCTGAATATTGTTACCCATTTTCTGTCTAATAAAACTGTTATTTGAAACCCCAAGTTGGGTTTTGTCTTACTGTGGTCCCGGCCTTTTTCCAATCTCTGCTCCCCACCCCTCTGATCTTCGTCCCATCTCTCTCTCTCTCTCTCTCTCTCTGACTTCTGTCCCAGCTTTCTCTCTGTCTCTGCTGCCTCCAACACCCCTGTTTCTCCGCCGCCTCCAACACCCCCATTTCTCTGCTGCCTCTGACCCCAGCCTGGTCTCTGTCTCTTAACCCCCAGCTCCTCTTTGCCATCTCAGACCCTGGCCTCTCTGCTTCCCTCCCCTCCCAGCTCTTCACCCTGCCCCTGGCTCCACTGCCCACTCTGCTCCTGGAATCTTTCTCTCTCTCCTAGTCACCAAGCACCCCAAGTACCCCCAAATAACTCCAAGCACCAACACACAGCTGCCCAAGTGTGTGTTTGTGTATCGATACGTGTGCGGACCAATAATTTTTATATGAATATTTTATGTGTATATAATTTTGTGTCATGCCCTCCTGCCTAGCAGTGCAATATTAAGATCCTGAGCATTGATCTGGCGCATGTCAAGTGAACACTAGTATAAAACCCTGGAATTCTATTGACTCTAAAGAACTAACACAAGTTGTTGCTAGCTGAGCATCCAGCACCTTGTCATTATATAAAATTCAGTAATAAAATAGGAAGGAATTTGTCTTAGTTCTATTCTCTAGGCCACTGATTCTCAACTGGGGTGTAACAGCACCCTGGAGTGCCTTTAGATTAGGGATGGGAAATTATTTTGGCTGGAGAGCTGCTTAATGAATTTTGGTGAGCTCGTGAGGGTCACATAATTAGCCCACTCCTTGACCCCCTAGTTACCATGTTGGGACTGAAAGTTCTGCCCCTTAATCCCTGATTTTTGCCACTGGAAGTCCCTCCTCTTCCCTCCCCCTGGAAATACTTATTTTTTTGAGGGGGGTGTGCCATCTTAGAACCAACCCCCCCTCCAAATCATACACTAGAAGTCAACCACCTACTAAAACATTTTAATTTTATTTAAAAAATTGTCATGATTTGTGTTTGTGTACTGTATATAGAATGGATTGCATAATAACTACAAAAAACTTTCTCTTTTCTATTGTGGTTGGAGGGAATATGGTGGGATGCGGGGGGGTGTATGGTGGGGCATGGGGGATGTGGGGTTTGTGAGGTGGTGTGGCTGTGTGGTGGGGCATAGGGTATGTTGGGGTGTGTGTATATGCGGGTGGGGTTGTGAGGGCAGGGTGTGGGTGTGTAAGGTTTGTGGGGTGTGAGGGAGGGTGGGGGTGTTGGAGCCCCCCCCTACACACACACTCCCCCACATGGTGCACAGCCCCCACTGCTGGCAGCAGGTGGTGAGGCTCAGGAAACTTTGTACCCAGCGTAGGCACTGGTGCCTGCTGGGGTGTGGCTCTGGCCAGTGCTGCCTGTGGGGACTGAAAAGTTGCAGCCATGCACCTGAAGCTCCTGCACTCGCACTGGAGAAAGCCCTGCTCTGGATTCTGCAGGGGACAGGGCTCCCTCCACTCCCAGCGGAGTCCATGGACCTGCACAGCAGGGGGCAGGGAAAACAGCCAGTTCCAGCATGGGAGCTGCAGGTGCATGGCCCCCATGATAGAGGCGGCAGCAGGAACCAGCTGGGAACTGTGAGGTCCAGGCTGGTTTCTGCTGCATTCTGCAGTCCTGGCACTGCAGTCGGCTTTACACCTCCCAGCAGCGCCTGGTTCCCGGCTGAATTGCTGGAATGCAGAATGCAGCAGGAGCCAGCCTGGCCTCTGCGGTTCCCAGCTGGCTTCTTCTGCATCATGCAGTCCTGGCCTTGCAGCCAGGAACCATGCACTGCCAGAGTGGTGGGTGGGATGGCAAGTAGGGAGGAGGCTTCTGGCATGGTGACTATACCTACCCTCCCACGCACCACTTTGGCAGTGCATGGTTCCTGGCTGCAAGGCCAGGACTGCATGGTGCAGCAGGAGCTAGCTGGGAGTCACATGGTGCTGGCTGGGCCTGGCTGGCTCCTGCTGTGCTAGTGAGCCTTCCCCCACCCCCTCCACCCATTCTTATCTGATTCTCCACTCTCAGGCAGAGGGAGGTGGGGAACAGCTTCAGGGTCACCATGCCAGAAGCCTCTGCTAGGGAGAAGCTTCCAACTGTGGGCTGGGGTGGGAGGGGATCAGATTGAGATGGAGACAGGTGGGCCTTGCACCTGCTGCCAGCTCTCCCTGGGTCCTGCTGCTGCCAGCACCTTGTCATCTTTGACAGGCAGCCAGCGGCAGATTAATAGTAATTTTCTAAATTTTTTAGGGGCTCTGTGGGCCAGATAGAATGGCCTGGTGGGCTGGATCTGGCCTGTGGGCCATATTTTGCCTGCCCCTGCTTTAGACCCTTTCAAGGATGCTGGCAGCTGTAATGTTACCAGTTGGAAACAGTCTGACCTAGTGTGGCCTTTCTGAGTTCTTTGCAACAGAAGGATCACTCTGTTATTTTTCTGTAGTCAAAAAAACTGAGTGAAAACTAACAGTTGAAGTGTTCTGAGGGGTGTCCTGATTCTAACAAGAGGTGCCTAGTGCCTAAAAAGGTTGGGAACCCCTGTTATAGGCCGTTGATAGAACCACTAAAAACTGAAGTGCTGCTTTGCAGTGTTAATTCTTTGCTGCATTCTGAGGACATGAATACAGCTTCACAGAATGAATAGCGCTTCTGTCTGGAAGCTCATTTTCAGCAGAACCAACTGCTCCCTCTTGCTGAGGAAACTCCTTCCTGAGTTTCAATGCAGATTCAGACCATTGGGAGGCACCATGGACATGATTTTTGTGGCCTGGTAGATCCAGGAAGAATGCCAAGAACAACACCAGGGAACTGTATGTGGCCTTTATTGATTTGACCAAAGCCTTTGAGTCTGTTAACCATGAAGCTCTATGGAAAATCTTATCAAAGTTTGGTTTCTCAGGGAAATTTACCACCATCCTAAGGCTCCTTCATAACCAGATAACTGCCTCCATCCTATGCAGTGGCTTTGCTACAGAGCCCTGTGCCATTTGAATTGCTGTCAAGCATGGCTACATGATTGCACCAATTTGGTTTTCCATCTTTCTTGTGGTCATCAAGATGCTCATCTGTGACTGTCTGCCACATGGCATTGGCATTCATTACAGGATAGATGGGAGTCAAACTCTCCCACCTCCATGCCAAAACCAAAGTTACTTCAGCTTTGATTGTGGAACTTCAGCATGCTTATGATTGTGCTGTCATTACACATACTGAGGAGGATTTACAAACAGCCCCTAACTTCTTCTTTCAAGCATACCAGTACCTGGGACTGACACTTAACTTTAGGAAAAGAAAGGTGCTTCACCAACCTGATCTGGGCCAACCAACTCCCCTGGCAAAGATCCTCATTGATGGACAGGAGTTGGAGAATGTTGAATTCATTGCATACCTCATCAGCCACCTCTCAAAGTAGGCCATCGTCAGGCGCATTGGATCCTATACTGGATCTGAGCAGATCCAGTATAGGATCCAATGTGCCAGCTCTGCCTTCAGAAGACTGAATCATTGTGTGTTCAACAATCACTACATTGGGACTCAAGCTAAGCTCTTGCTATACAAGGCTGTGGTAATCCCAACTCTTCTCTATGGCTTTGAAAGTTAGGTGAGCTACAGGAATCACTGAAAAACCTGGAACACCATCATCAGTGCTACCTCCAGAAGATGCTTGGCATAAAGTGAGAGGGTTGTCGCACAAATGCCAGTGCCTTCACCAACACAAACACCACCAGTATGGAAACGTTTATTATTCAACATCTGTTGTGGTGGACAAGGCATTGTGTGCCCATGTCTGATGTATGTAAACCAAAACAACTGCTATATTCCCAACTCAGTCAAGGACAAAAGACACGCAGGGGCCAGAGGAAGTAGTTCAAGGACACCCTCAAGGTGAACATGAAGTGTGGCATTGACATCACAAATTGGGAAAAACTAGCTTGGGATTGGGCTACGTGGCATTGCCTTCTGAGAGAAGGCACATCTTTGAAGAAAACTGTTTCACCCTGAAGGCAGAAAAATGACAGAAATGGAAGGAAAGAAAACAAGACTGAGAAATCCATGGGCTGACCCTGCCTTTAACCACCACCTGTGATGTTTGCCAGAGAGTTGCAGCTCTAAGATTGGTCCTCTTAGCTATCAATGGACCCATTTGCAACCCTTTATGTGACCTGTGGGAGTGATCCTCCTTGACAGGGAGGGATTGCTGCTTCCATGTTTCTTCTATAAGCAACAGTGTTAGGTGCAGAGTTTAAGATTATTATTTTAATGCATGCATTTTTCTGGAGCTGAAGCTGGCTTTTCTGAGGGGGTGGGCAGTGGCTTACTATACTTGGCAAAGGTAATGGTTAAAGTTGAAGTTTACAGTCCTACAGGCACTTTTATGCAAGCGAAATTAAATATTGGTAGGATAGGACTCCAAATAAGGAATACAAACCATACAAAAAATTACATCAGCAGAGTATGACAAATAATAGTAACAGAAGAGAGAAGCTGTATACCCTCTTTTAATTGCTGACACTTATTTGAAGATCGTGAACTAAATAAACAACTTGCTCTGTGACATCTCCCAGACTAATGCTGGTAATAGAAAGGTGGTAGTGGGGGAGTTCAGAAGCTTATAGTTGCTGGATTCTGTCTAGATTTTTTTTTCTTTCTTACATTCACTGACAGGGGAGGCAGAGTCACTGGTCTTTTCTGAGAATGATATTTTTCATGTTTAAATTAATATTATCTTTGTATCTTAGGGCAAGTGCTTGCTTATATATCCAAGCCAAATAAATTTTCATACAGCATCCAATCTGAATAGCCTCTGATGCTAATCATCAAGGGGATGATCTGGGTTTGCTTTCTCTCAGCACTTCAGTTGTTACAAGCTATCTCTGTTTCGCAAACAAAAGTCTTCAGATGTTGAGCTATCAGTTTGTTGATTAGGTTGTTTAACCCTCCTCAGTTTGCCTGTCTCTTACAGTTGGCAAATATGTAGGCAGTGCAAGACTACTTCCCCAATAATTATTTGACCTATTGCCTAACCATCTTGCAGAAGAATATATTTGCTGATCAACTCTAATTTAAATTGATTTTTTTTCTTGATGGATTTCCCTGTGGTTCAGTGGTAGAATCGTTGCCTGCCGTACAGGAGACTTGGGTTTGGTTCCTGGTTGCTTATACAACTACAGCCATGGAGACACTAAATGTCTGGCCTTTGGATTCTGTCTCAGTGGCCTAAAGTGGGGATGGAAGGTCTGGACAACCTCCACTACTCCATACTCCTGCCTAGGCATATGTGTCAGAGGTCTGAGTGACCTCTCATGCATGCGCCATGATCTGGAAGGATTGACAGTTGCCAGATCATGCACTTTCTCTTAATAAAGCTGGAAGAGAGCTTTTTAATTTTTAAAAATATCACAGAATTAAAAAGAAAAGTATTAGTTTCTTATTCTTAATTTTGTAAATATAATGATAATAATAATAATCTTAGTATTCACCTAAAGTGACAAAATTTGATCTCAAATTTGTTTCAAGCATGTAACTCTATGAAGTAAATAGGGGACGGAGGTGGGAGAGGCTCTTATGCATATCTATTTTCCTGATGGAGGGGGGAACCAACAACAAAATAGCATCTTAAGCAAAATGCACTATTTATATAGCTATGATAAACCAGGTAGCAAGAACTTATTTCTGATGCCTATTATTTCACATAATATTTTTCTTTTTCACTATTGGTCAGATAAAGCAAATCAACATAGAGTCCTGTCGTGTAATATAACACTAAACATTCTCAGAGCCAGATGCTTAGCGGTTGTAAATTGGCATTGTTCCCTTGCTTATACAAATTTACAACAGCCAACGTTCTGGCAGTATTTTTCCAAACACGTCAGTTCAATGCTTTAGTGGCACCATATCCATGAGGAATCATTTTGTACCTTAAGCAGAAGGGAACATTCTTCTTGATGTGTGAAAGTAAATAGTATGCATTGTTTTTTTTGTACAATCTAGATCCATGAACAGGTTACTGCAAATCATTGCAAATAGTTACTTCATGTTTGCTTTCCATGTGAAAAAAGGCATCTAAGTTGCTAAAAGTTATGACGTGGGTGAGACCAGACTGTATGTCAACCATGATTAATGATGGTTTATTTGGGCAATCAGTATTATAAATAATAGCAGCATAATTTTAAGAGCCAAAACAATGTTCTATATTTAGAAGCACATCAGAGCATGCAAGGTATCAGTATTAAAACTACTATAGATGTTGTTTTACTATAGCTATCATACTAGACTATCTCTTGTTATTCTATAGCAAAATTATGCTAGCAGTTTCGGTTCATGAGATACTTTGAGAGAGAATAACAGCTAGCTCCTAAGTCTCCTGATTGCTTATTTTGTTGCCAATTAATTATTACCACTGATAAATAAACATCAGAAGGGATCAAGTCATCTCTCTAGTTTCCCAAATTTAATAAGATTTCAATTGGCCGTTGAAAGTTCTTTTACTGTACATTCATACTGAGAAGTATTCTTTACTTTTTGATCTTTCAGATTGCTGGTCCAAGCAAAATAGAGTTATCTTTTAAGGTAAATTTTTTATTTTTTTATTTTTAGAAAAAATGATCTGCTGTAAATTACAATAAAGGGTATCTGAACAAAAATGTAAGTGATCAGCTAGCTGAAGTGAAGTGGATCATATGGTGTCTGTTTCCTGTCTATGAATAAGGGTGCTAGCATTGTCAAATAGTAACCCTGTAGTCTGTCCCTTCCTTCAAAGATGTGATTCCTGGCTAATCAACCATGTCATTCTTTCTCTTTCTTTCCCCCTCTCCCCTCCCTTTTTTCCCCTGGAACTTTGTGATGTAAAAACAGATCACATTTTATATATGTTATAATGAGGCATAGCTTAAGACCTTCTCTTTTCAATGGGCACTGTGCAAGGGAACCTCTATTAACTCTACTATTTTTTGTATGAGGACATGTTTGCATACACTTGCATGCTATTGTTCATTGCAACCTGGCAACCTCACTTAGCATCTGATTAAATAAGCTGCTGTTTACAAAAGTTTATGCATCTCTGAATTAGTCAGGGCCTTGTCACCTGGGACACTTAGCATGTGTTTTATTTAGCATTACCAAAAGTTAGGGCCTTGTTACATGTAGCACTTTGAGCTGCTCAAATGTTGATCGCTGTTAGTGTTAACTCGAATTTGAAGCAATCACATCTTAAGGCTAAAAACCTCCTCTGAGTCCTCTGACTCCCCCATGCAGACAGCTCTGACATGCTGCCAGAGGGCTAATGAGCAGGAACCTGACTAGCAGCTACAGCTATGAATTGCCACTATAGGGCAGGTGAGCCAGGACAGGCTTCTATCCCTGCTTCTGGTGGGGGTGTGAGAGATTGTGGGGTTGGGGAAGGAGTGGGAGGGAGCAGGAACATGAAGCTAGGAGGCAGAGAGTTAATATGATGGCGGTGGGTAGTGAAATGGAAGGTGGAAAGGAAAAGGGGTAGGGGATGGGTGATGAAATGAAGGAAGTAAGCTACTGGGGGATAAAATAAAAATAAGTAAAAACAAAATTTAAAAAGACATACAGAGGAAGTAAATTAAAGAAGGTCTTATCTTTTAATAAATTAGGATTTGGGATGTGGAGGGTCCTGATCATGCTTCTTAGGGTAGCTGGGAGGAGGGAGTGGCAAGGGAAGGTGCTTCTGGAGAAGCAACTGCCCCTGTCCTAGGAAGGGAGTCTCAGCTCACCTTATCCAGCCTCTTACCTTGGTTCTGCCCACCTCTCCATTCTTCTAAACCCCACTCCTGGACCCATCTATGCCCAGTGGCTAATACTTGGCATGCGCTTGGCAGGATGTTTTCAGGGGGTCACATCACAAGGGAGACAGGGAGGGGGAGTTGGCTTGGTGTAAGAAATTCCCCATGGCAAGTAGAGTTCAGGGAGTGGAATGTTTTTCCAGACAGAACAGGAGGGGAGGGAAGAGGACGCTGCATCGTGGGGTGCTGGAGGACTGCAACTTGGGCTGCTCATGTGTGAGCAGTAGCCTCACATTAATTGAATACAAGCTGGGTGACACAGATCAGAGAAACCTGCCCTGGAGTGGCATAACTTTAAGCCGCCTAAAGTGTGCTTAAAACTATTTTCAGTTAGTAACGTGTGGACAATCCAGGGGTTAAGAGCTCCAGGAGCTGCCTACAATTAGTGTGTAACAAAGCCCTTGCAATGTGTCCTGAGCAGTCATACAGTAATAGTTCCTGCAGACTCTCAAGCTGGGTCTCTGCTGCTGGCAACGGGCAGAGGGAGGTAGAGGCGGTCCTATACATTTGCAGGGAGCCTGCTCCAGTGCATTGGAAATCCAGTGCATTGGAGCAGACTTGATTAATTGAGCCTTCTGGAATGTGGAAATGTTTGATGGCCTTCAGTTGAAAGCTCCCTGCTGCCATTTTTCAGTGTGGGAATGCTGATACATGTGATGCTTGGGCACTTTAAATTAGCATGGCTTGCTAATTAAAGTGCCCCTCCCCCATGCCTTCTGGACCATGTATAAAAATGCCCAGGAAGCTGATCCTGGGAGAGGCTGCTGCCCCTGCTGCTGGATCCTGCTAGTGCCTTGGGATTAGAGCTGATTGAGACTCCAGTATCAGTCCCAGCCCTGGGACTGCAATCAGCTGATTTTTAGTCTCGGCCCCAGGACCACACCAAAGGCAGTTTGAGGGCCTTGTTACATACTAATTTTAGACAGCAAAAGGAAGCTCTTAACCCCTGGATTGTCCAAATGCTAAGACATATTAACTAGTTTAAAGCACCCTTCTGCTCTCCTAAAGTTATGCTCCAAGAGGTAGATATATGGAGATGTAGATACATGAAGCTGGAGATATGCAGAGCTGGAAATATATAGAAAGGCAGATATATAAAGCTGGAGCTATTCAGAGCTGGAGATATATAGAAAGGTAGATATATAGAGATGTAGATATATGAAGCTGGAGATATGCAGAGCTGGAGATTATTGCATTCCAACACCTGTGCTCATTATTGCATTCCAACACCTTTCTGTTTAACCTTGCATTCCTGTCTGATAATTAAAGTTGCCTACAGTATCCTTTAAAATAACAGTTTGGCACTCTAAGCTGTAAAGAGATCACCCCTACTTACCAGAAGGAAAGCTCTTGTGGAACACTGTTCCTTGCCAAGACAGGAAATGCTATAAAGTGGCCACTCACATAGGTTGTTATGGCTTTCCGCTCATCTAGAATAAATCGGTAATGTGATCTGTGTATAGGGGAACTGGTGGGAACCAAAGCTCTACCTCAAGCTTTAGTCAGTTTCCGACGTTAATGGGATATAAACTAATTTAGTTTATGTATTTAATCTTAGTCATTTTCTGTGTGTAAGAGGAACATTTCAAGACATGTTTTATATTTAGACATGAGTTTCATGAATATGTATGAGCTAGGTAGGAGATGGTATAAGGGACAGGAAACCATATTCATGTCTGATTTCATATTGCAAGATCAACAGAGACCAAAATGGATAGCTGTTTGAAATTTGTTGGGGAGGACGACTGAGTTCCTGAGGCCCCATCTACATGTTATACTTAAGGCGTGATCAACCAGTTAATCATAACTTATGTGGTCACCTGGCCACATGTTCAATCAATTAATGGAACGATAAGAAGAGGGATAAACTACAAAGTTATTCCACAAAATGTGCAATAACTTTGTAGCTGCTCCCTATCCCACCATTAATTGAACATGTGGCCAGAGGCCCCCGTGGCTGTTAGCTGATAGGAGGCCCCTGTTAGCTGATAGGAGCTCCCAGCTAACGCTGGCTCCCAGTCTCTGTGCTTGGCAGCCCCATCAGCTGACTGGGCTCCCGGCTGCAGGGTTGTTTCATCCACTGCTGTGGCTGGAACACTACAGCTGATGTTGGCTTCTAGCCATGCGGGTGCATGAAGCATACTTGTGGCTAGGACATCACATCAGCTATTGTCTCACTGCTATAGGGACCCTTGGGGCATGATGTGCTTCTTTGTCTGGGAGCTCCGTCAGCTGAGGGGGCTCTCAGCCACAGGAGTTTGCTTCTTACAAGTACAGGGGGAGCTCAGGATGGGGCTCCCCCTACACTGGCAATGAGGTACGATGGGATCTAATGCACAATCCACACAGTCACACCTCCTAGTATGCATGTGTGACAGGCCAAGTCCTGTAAAGACAGACTAAGGGACCTGGACCTCTTCAGCCTCCACAAGAGAAGGCTGAGAGATGATCTTGTGGCTGCCTACAAATTCATTAGGGGGACACAGGAAGGGATCGGAGATG
>NW_017729032.1:220802086-220808635 GCF_001723915.1 Gavialis gangeticus
AAACTGAGACAGAGCAGATTTAGGCTAGACATCAGGAAAAACTTCATGGTAAGGGTGGCCAAAACTTGGAATGGGCTTCCAAGGGAGGTGGTGCTGTGCCCTACCTTAAGTGTCTTTAAGAGAAGGCAGGGTAGGCATCTGGTTGGGGTCTTCTGACCCCAGCACTCTTTCCTGGCCAGGCAGGGTGTCATACTCGATGATCTGTTGAGGTCCCTTCCGACCCTAGCTATGAGTCACAATTGTGTGGATCACACATTAAATCCCATCCTGCCTTTATCTGCATGTGTAGAGTGGGCCTACAGGACATACATCCAGCTCACAGACATTATCAGTGTTATTGCCACTAGTGGCCAATCTTGTTGTGGGCTAAATAGTGAGAAAGGTAAACAAAAAGGGATGTTAACCGGGAACAACCCTCTCCTTTTCTGAGGAATCCTGGTGGGGAAGTGATTCTGTTTCTATTTCCCTCCCCTTGCCCCCTCCCACCATCATTTTCAATGAATTAGCTTCAATTAATCTTCCCTTTTCATGTTTGCTTTCCATAGTAGAACCTGGCTACTTAGTAGGATTGGGTTCCTTAATCATTTCAAAGATGAAGTTTTGCAAACCAATTAGGTTGGACACAGCAATAGCAAACCACTGTGGGAGACTGTTCGGGTACCTGTTTATTGTGGTTTTAAATCATGGGTTGCTGCTTCTCCAAACAGCTGTACACAGTACCGAATCCAGGGCAGTGTGAAGATGTGTGTGACATTGGCAGAGAACTCGCTGTGCATGCACCCAGCAGCCAAAACCAGAATTTCAGTGCTGAAGCAGCAATGAAAGGGGGTGCAACTGTACTACTGAACCCCTCCTGGATCTGCCCCTGGCTGGTATGACCACTAATTTACTTCAGTGAAAAAGTGGAGAAGCTATGTTCTTTGAAGTATAAGCTACAGCAATCAGCTGAATAGCTCATCCTTCATTCCTAACTCTCTGTGAATTAAGTGGTTTATTATATGAATAATCTGGGTCATGCTACATTACTATTTAATTTACTGAATGTGTCCAACAGGCGAGGAGGATATTCAGCCCTTTAGGTATATACAGTAATTTCCATGATGAGATTCTTGTGGTATTGAAGCCTATTGAAATCTTTCCTTCTAAGACAACCACCTTATGGTAAGGGGTGTAGATGCAGGGGCAACAAAGAGGCAATTGGTCTAAATGGCCTTTTGTTAAGAAAACATTGTGAGCCCCTCCCTGTGGTGTAGCATACCCCATAGGGGAACCTACGGCACCTCAAAGGTTTGCCCTAACCAAACAAAAATGTGTGTGTGTGTGGGTCTGGGTCTCTAAACAGGAAACAAATCACTCTAATGACCCACTACATCTTGTATTGTCACCTGCAGTTAACCCTCCAAACAAAAATGTATAAGGTATGGATGAACTTGAAACAAATAGGCATGGTTATTGCAAACTCCACTCCACTCAAGTTGAAATCAAGTGTTGTTTTGCTCTAGGTGTTCCAAAAATACATGAAACAATCCCTTTCCAAGGAGCTTACAATACAAGCATAAAATAAGCAGTCATTACAGGCACCCAGAAAAGGGGTGCAACAGGGGTGAGTTGTCAAGTACAATAAGATGTGGTACAAATGTGATTGATTACTCTATTTTCAACTATTCCAAGAGCATATAATCAATATGCGATAGTTGTACAAGCATTGCTGAATACTCTAGCTCTTGTGAATTACATAGTAAAGCTTTTAAAAAAACACAGATTACTCTTCCCAGGACTTCTTACTAGGGTCTAAAGGCCCAGTAGCTTAATCTGAAAGTTTCTTAGTCTGAATCGTTGATTTAACTAAAACATGAGGTACAGTAGTCTTGCAGTGGTCAGAAGTCAATAGGGATTATGCACAAAATCTAAAAGAATATACTTTTTTGATTAAATTAAGGTTCTGTTTCTATTAATATAAACGTTATATCAAGGAAATTCAATAATAAATTATCTTTTGGCTTGGAAAACTTTTAACCTTGGATTGGAGATAATGACAGGATACATAAGGGGAGTGATTAGTTCCAGCTTTTAGGTCTTTTCTCCAAGGGGAACCAAGCATTGTTCTCCTTGGGAAGAAGTCTGACAGTCCTGTTTCTAGTTCAGTAAAGATCATCCAGACTGCTTTAAGTAAGTTCATTTAGTCACAGAAAATACTAGCACACTTTTCTACAGAATGCAGAATTCCAGATAGCTTCTTCCTTTCTCAATAAAATTATTATACTTTATTTTTTGCTCCCATCTGGCCTTTCTAGCTATTCTCAAGTCATATAACCAGCCTGCTTCTACATTAATTTCACAAACAATTATTTGCTTTGTGCATTATGGTTGGCTTGATTATACATATTTGTATAATTTTGTCAGTGTATTTATTACCATAGTTTGTTCTTATCTGGAACAAAAAAGTGAAAATAAATAGTTTCTAATGGTACTTATAGAAGGAAATAATCATTTTCTGATTAGCAAAACCTTTCAGTTTTCAGGTGCCCTGTCTGTGCTGAAGGTTTTGAAAGTTTTAAATTTATCTTTGAATCCATTTTGCAGAAGGTCAGTAACAACTTGAACCTAAAAGGTAACTTCCAGTATGTACAAAGAAAGTGAAAACAATACCAGTTTTACAGAGTGTTATGTGAAATACAGCAACTTTGTAGGGCTTTGTGCATTTTTCTCTGTCTTTCTTGGATTTGGTTCATGCAGGTTTATTTACACTGAAACATTTCCCTAAACTCTGATGAAGAATTCCATATTTTTCTTCTGTGTTGGGGAAAAGTCAAAAACTTTCCACACTTCATTGGCTTCATTCAAAATGATAAGGCGGTCCAAATTCTCACCAAGCATGGTTCAGGGTTTCCTCAACAGGTTAATGAATTTCTTGACAAACCTCGCTCAAATTTCAGTTTCAGTGTGAAACTGTATGTTGCTCCAAGTCAAAACCACAACATAATATAACTCTGTATAGTTAATTTCCAATAATCATCATCAGTTCACACCATGTTGCAGAGAACAAGAGGAAGCCCCAGGATGTGACCTATTGAGATGAAAACCTGAATTAGGAAAAAATCAACAACTAGAAAAAACAAATTTAATCCTCCAGAAAAAAACAAGTTGATGAGCAGACTGTTTGTGCATTACCTACTTTTACTTGTATACTGTATTTTTAGTACTACTGATGACCTAGCCTTTAATAATTTTGGATAGGCTAACACTCTTTCTTGTGGTACTGCTATACTTTCCTTCCTAACCCTTACGAAATCAGGTTATCTTGGGAATTTTAAAATGAGATTATTTTGTGCAACTTCCAGAACAAACTTTTCATTGGGGATGTTCAGCCAGACTTCAAATAAAAGGAATCTCCATTTATAGGCACTTATACAAGCCGGTCAAAACAGCAGAACAATTTGAGGATCACGCATTTCTTTTTAAGTAAAAAAAGAGAAAATGGTGAATATATTACCAGTTACTTAAGTGATAGTTCTGTAATCCCATGTTATCTTTGTGTGTGTGTGAGGGACTTTTTTATTCTAGTGTACTATCACACACAGTTTTGAAACAGTTAAGCAGATTGCAGCATATTAAGCCACATTTGATCTGTGTGCTGCAGAGCTGAAGGCAAGAAGGCCATATGTGCATCAGTGAAATCCTTTTCTCATTTTAGAGAAGCAAAACCCTTCAGGACATCAGCGTTCCATAAGACTGTAAAATGCCCTGAACTGTTAATGATGTTTCCTTGTGAAACTCCTCTTAGGGGAAAAACAACTCTCTCTATTATGTATTCTTTTAAGGTATTTAAGGGCCTGGATACTTTTTTTTCCAGAGTCACTTGTGACTCGTGCTTGATAAATTGACTATCGATTTGATAAATAAGGAAAAATGTTCAGTTTTGGAAATAAAAGCATTGTTTGCTTAAGGCTGTCAAAAGGGAATGAAATACCAATAAGGCAAAAGGCAAAAAAGAAGAAAGAGGACCTAAACCTCAGATGGTACAAATCTTAATAGAGACAGATGTCTTTACACCAGCTGAGGATGTAGCCCACAAAATTTGCCAGGCTTTACAGGTTGATTCAATTCTTACTGTAGTCAATGAGAGTTTTCCAGTGACTTTACTAGGTATTATGGCACAGCTCAGGACTGCGCTTGTTATGCAGTCCAGAATTCTGCAACATGAGAAAGGTAGATTATTTTAAAGAAAAAAGCTTGTCATGAAATACATGAAGGGCAAAAGGAGTTTAAAGTATTCAGTTAGCTGTGGGCACACCAAAAGCACTCAGCAATACAGCATGAGTTGGAAACATACCCAAATATTTCCTTATCCCACCACCCTTAGTTGTGCTGCTGGTTGCATTGCACTGGGCTGTTTCATTGATGCAAGAACACCTGTGCCTCCAATTATCTCTAATGGGATTTATAAGTACTGAGCACTCTTCAGAGCTTGAACCCAGGTACTCACACACACCTTATATACTGAACCTGCAGAATGTGCGCAACTGGAAGGAAGAGACTTTTTTTTTCTTAACTATTTTGATCCTTTTGGATTCTGATCAGGCGGGAAATACTTAAGCTACAGAGTTTCCCATTATAAATCAGCACTGCTACTTTTCATTCCAGTCAGTGGGAGGAAGCTCGACAGCTTGTGGAAATGAAAAATGATACCATTAAAATTTATCTTGTCACTCAACTCTAAGTTATATATATAATTAAGTCTTTCTAAGACTGAAGAAACTGGCCGTACTTTCAAACTTGGGGTGGACCTGCATTCTCATTTGTCACATAACATAGCAATGTTTATCCAAGAAATAATTTTTGGGCTTGATTTCTGAGGAACTGAGTCTGTTGTTTGTGTAAAATTTCTAGATAATTTGTACTTGGGTACCACAGACTAAATAAAGATAGCATTGTGCTAGGTACTAGCTAGCTTGCATTCATGAGAATAAGGGTAAACAAAGCTCTTGGGTCAGAGGTGATATCTTTCATTAGACCGACTAAATAGTAGAAAAACATTTCTTTGCAAGCTTTTATGTACATTCACCCTTCTTCAGGCTGAGGAGAATTCAAAGATTGTAAAAGTTCTCTTAGGTAGAAAAGAAATTTAATTTTGCACGGGGAGGTAGAGCGTGGAAGTTCATAAATAAAATAGATAATAAAAGATACCACCTCTGACCCAAGAGCTTTGTTAATCTCTATTTCTTGGACTAACGCAGCTATAACATATCCCTGAGGATAAGGATGGCCTTTATAGTCAAAGCACCGTACTTGTCCAGTTCCTGAATTTGCCTTGGAGTACCTGTTTGAGTTTGACCTTGGAAGTCTCTGAGCCTAGATTCTGAAAGGCAAATATCTATCTAATGCAGGGGTTGGCAACCTACAGCCCAGTGGACAGATCCAGCCTGCATGAGAAGCGGGGGATGGCTGCATATGGTAGCAGGGACATCTTCTCTGCCCTGCTCTGTGCCCTCCTTTGCTGTGTGCTGTTGATCCCCCTCACAGTGCCCCGGCCCTCCTTGCTCTATGCCTTATGCCCCACTACTGCAGTTTCCACTTATCTTTGCCAGAGATATAACAGGGCAGCTCTGCACCTGGAGGAGCCAAGTGACACGCAGGTCAGCACCAGCTCCTGCTATGCTGATTGCAGTGGTGGATTTTGCTGTGGGCACCTAAAGTCCTTTCAGTGTGGGCCTTGTTCTCAGTCTGTCTTAATTTCTTGTTGTAAAACCCCATTTACCATTTCCCACTACTCCTCTGTTCTCTCTTTTTATATTTTAAACTATTTGATACCTATGCAACTTCAAGAACAAGGGAAGCCTGATTTCATTTGGTGGCTTCTGTGTACATTATGGTATCACACAGATAGCCAAACCAGCGAAAACACAGGAAAAGAGAAATATTAGTCTCACTTTGCAGGTAGGAACTGAGGCCTAGAAAGTAAACATCTTGCCCAAGGTGACACAGGAAGCATGTGGCACAGCTCCAGAATACAAATCAAATGATGCGACCATAGGATTGCTCTTATTCTTAAGAAAGTGTGAGAGAGAGGGTTTCCTCTTCCTGTTTGCCTTTGAGAATTTGGCCTTGGGTCGGACAGGTACTTTGGCAAAATCCAGGAACTGAACAAGACCTCCTGAACCCTAGTACAGAAAGTGCAGTTCCTTCATACTATCTGAAGCACCATAATTCAGTTATTTTGCCCTATTTTCCAATATAAATCAATATACGCATAATATCTTGGTGATATTATAACGAGAAATGCCTGTTTTCTATAAATAGTGGAATAAAAAATATCCAGTGACACGTTAATTGGTGTGGAGCCTTGTTATCAAAAAATAAAAGACTATCCTACACAGCAAATTTAGAGTACAATAAAACTTCATGCCAGATTTCTTCTTAGGAGCCATGGTTTCAATTTACTCTCATTTAAAAGTGAACTGCTCAGAAAGCCACAACATTCCATCAACCTCCATAATATGCCCATGGGGGTATTTGGCATGTTACCACTTTAAAACTCATTCTCTCTCT
>NW_017729032.1:220813635-220817237 GCF_001723915.1 Gavialis gangeticus
AATAAAACTTCATGCCAGATTTCTTCTTAGGAGCCATGGTTTCAATTTACTCTCATTTAAAAGTGAACTGCTCAGAAAGCCACAACATTCCATCAACCTCCATAATATGCCCATGGGGGTATTTGGCATGTTACCACTTTAAAACTCATTCTCAGCCCCCTAAAATTGCATCAGCTCCAGTTCCTTTATGAAACCTGAATATACACTGCCAGTGAATTCTGCTGGAGAGCTGAAAAGTCTTATGGGGTAGCACCAAGGGAGTCTGTCTTACCTGAGATCTACCTCAGCCTCTGTGAGCTCGTGCAATTCTTTAGTTGCCTAAAGGATGACAGAAATGGACACTGGCAGATGCAACCTGAGGAGCCCAGAAAAGCATTGGTTTCCAGGTAGCCATGCATCAGCCTATGTGACTTCTGTACTTCCATTCCATGCATAGGTACCAGTCCTGGGTGCTAACTACAGAAAGGGTGAAAAAAGAGAAGAAGCTACATTGCTACCACCACAGTGGTGACAGTGAAGTCACTAACACTTCTCCCGTGCATGGTTGTTGCCCAGGATGCTCATGTGCCCTGTTATCCTTCTGCATACCATTTGACCAGACTGCTAGACAAATTTAGCCTGAACATTAGGAAACTTTTCCTTTGTTTACTGGGCTGAAGTTTAGGGCAGTTTTAGCTATTAAAGGCCTTTCTAGGCAATGTGATGCAATGGCCTCCCAATAGTAAAAAATGGGTTTAATTTTAGTAAAAGCTAGATTAATTTTTACTAGAATTTAGTATTAGTATACTTTACCATATCTAGTTATTATTGCACTTAATATATTAATGATGTGATAAGCCAGTGGTGCTCAACATCTCAATCCCAAGGGATCCCATGCAGGGTCGGCCTGTGAGGTTGGTCCATGGCTGCAATTCTACATGCCAGTCTGATCCCATGGGCCAGATACTTCCATATACCAGCCTGACCCTGTGCACTGGGACAGGGCCATATTATCCAGCTCCCAGAGCTCCCCAGGGATCTGGAAGTTGGACAGCAGGGGAGCAGCTGCCTTGCTTTCAAATTTCTGCATCTGTCAGGTTCCCTGTGGGCAGGATGACACAGCTCCACAGACTGGATTTGGCCCAGAGGCCAGAGGTTAACCACCACTTTCTTAGGCAACCAAGAAAATTGGGAACTATTCTGTAGAGGAGGGTGAACAATGTATGAGATAATTTGTAGAACACATTTAGTCTGCTTTGTTTTACACACATTCAGAAGTGGATTTGTGACCAAACTCTTTAAATTTGGATGTGTAAAATTAGTCATTCAAACTGATACTGAAATTTTCAATTCTGCAGATACTTCTGCACATACTTAACACTTCACACTGTGTAGTTCTGCTTAATTTAAAGCACATCTGCTTAGATTGTGCTGGATTGGGACAACATTACTTAAGTAGGAGATCTTTAAGAAGTCTTGTAATTCTGAGCACCCCTGCTTAGAGTATATTCCTTTGTTCTAATGCTGGTGGTGCCTCAGATAGTGAGTCAAATCTCCCTATTTGGGTTTAAAACACTAGAATCCTTGTTGACTTGACACCAAGATATACAGAAAATGCTGTACATTCTAAGACATTTTCAATTCAGCAAATCTACAGGCACCATTGGATAAATCAAGGTTTATAAAATCCCTTACCAAGAAATGACTATAATTTACAAAATCATCAGTATTTTGAATGAGATGAGCTTCATCATAAAAATCAGCATGCAAGCTGTGGGAGGAGGGAACTTTGTAACTTACTGTCTGCAAGTTCTGATGGATTCTGGTGGATTCAAGGGCTATTTAACTGAACTGGTATTTTTAGGGAGAATGAAGGGGATGTTCACTGATCTGATGGTAATGGATTTTGTAATTTCAGGAAGATCCTGTTGGATTCTTTTACAGATCCAGCCCCTGGGTTTCTGGACCAGCCTCATGTGTTGGCTTCGGACCCAGAGGCTGCAGGAGGCACCTTGGACTAACCTTTGTGCTGCCTGAAGTGCTGGGCTTAGCTCATAAGCCATAGGCAGCGTACATCCCGTGCTGCCCCTGAGTGCCATATGCATAGCAAGCCCTAGGGCTGGCACATACTTCGTGTGGCATGTGGGCTGGACCAGGTGCTGTGGGCACTGCACAGAGGGTTGGTTCCTGTCCAGCCTGCAGACCAGCCCAGTGACCCTCATCGTGATTTCCACTTGTGCTTAACTGTAGGCAGGATGATTGATAGCTGATTGCAAAATGATCATTGTTTTGAAGCTCACAGTGGTAACAACTTATGCCATGAAGTCACCATACTTGTTATTGTAGCTGAAAAAATTCAACAGAAAAAACCTTAAGGAAATGTTAAAACACTGGTTGAGCTGAGCTTCTAATATAAAAGTGTTAGTGTGCTCTGAATCTAATTAACCTTTTTGCTTGGGTTATTAATTGAATGTTATAGTTCTAGGAGTAAATCTGTCCCTCATATATAGTACTTCACTTCTTTTCTGGCAGTCCCCCAAAATAAAATAATAGGAAAATCTCTTGTGAAGCTATTTTTCTCTCAGTTCCCATTGGGCTAGCACACACTTTAAATTGCACATTATAAAGAAATGCTGGTTTGTTTTTATATGTTTCACCCTATTAACTTTTTCCCTGGATACATTCTTCTGTTAGAAAGATGCATGCTGTGCTCTGAAGAGAACATAGTTATGCATGTTTGAGAGAGAAAAAATCCATAGTCTTCTGCTTATTTGTAATTTATCACAGACCTTTGACAGAATCATCAGTGACTTAAAAATGTATGTTTTTAAAAGAACCCCTCTACCTAAACAGAAGCTCATGGTGATATTGTTACTTCTCTTCTCCAGTATAAAACAGTTGAATTAAATAGTAAATTAAATGTAAATGAAATTGTAAGGACTAGAAGCTCCACTAACCTAACTGGCATCTAGGCTGGTTACAAGAGGCCTAATATATTTACAATAAAATTAATCAAGCCATATTGCATACAAATATTTTTAAATATACTTGTGCAATTCATCTTTGGGAAGAATAACTATAAGAAGTATTTATCATTTATTTTCTATGAGGAATTTACAAGATTCTCTTGCATTTTTGCATTTGTTCCTCTATTCATCTCTGAAATAATTAATACCACTGATCAGGATAATAAGAAATAAAAGTGTTTTGCTTGTCTCAGTGACTAACTACAGATGTTCACAGGGGTTAGGGGGAGGTTAGATTGCATTAAAAATGACCACCTGATCTAACTTGGTGCACCCAAGTGTGGACATTACACTAAGACCCGGTGTCTGTGACCAAAAATTAATCTAAAACCATAACAGTACAGATGTTCCATGCACACAGTCTAGTCCAAAAATGGCAGAACCTGGTTTAAGATAGACCTGGATCAATATACATTAAAACTTAATTGATCTAGGTTACACTGCTGAATAGAACTGCAGTACAGTTACCTGCGCAGCCACTCAGCCCTAGCCCTGGAGCTACATTTTTCCTCCCCTTGCCCATGCCCCGCTCCCCCCCAGGGCACTGGGCTATTTTTAGACCTCAAGCCTCTTGCACTACCCTCCATTGACCAGCCA
>NW_017729032.1:220817410-220828265 GCF_001723915.1 Gavialis gangeticus
CCCCCCATTGACCAGCCAGTACACTCCGCCCCCCTCCCCCCCACCCAATCTGCAGCCCCACAAGCTGGTCTGGGTACTGGTTTTATCAGCATTCACCATTGCCAGGAGCCAAGGAAGTAAGTTTTGGTGGTGGGAGGGATGGGAGGGTAGGTTTGCTGGGGGTGGTGTTGTTGGCGTGTGGTAAAAATAGCCCCTGGCTTTCCCTGTGAACCCCATAAGCCCTCCTGATCCTACAAAACGCTCTCAGACCCCAGCAACGCCCCCACCATGGACCCCACCTATCCCCCTGATTCTCTCTGATCCCTCCCACAGATTCCACCTGCTCCTGATCCCTCCCATGGAACCCAGCTGCCCTCCAATCCCCCCATGGATACTGCCTGCCCCCTTGATCCCTCTAATCCCTCCCATAGATGATGCCTGCCCACCCAATTCCCCAAATATCTCCCATGGATACTGTCCATTCCCCCTTCCCTTCAATCCCACATGTGAACCCACCTGCCCTCCCATCCCACCAATTCCCCCCACAGACACTGCCTGACTCCCCACCCTCTGATCTCTGCCATAGATGGCATTTGTTCCCCCAATCCCTTCGCAGACCCCTGATAGCCCCCAAGGCTGCTTGACCCCCCATCCTCCCCAACTTCTCTGCTAACCTGCCCCATCCCAATTTACCTTTGATCAGGTGGCCATTTTAATGTGATTTAACCTCTCCCTAGTCCCCCTAAATTTCTTTACTTAGCCAGTATGTATTTTAGAAAGTTTAAAAGGGGAAGAAAACACCCTACTTTATCTAGAAAATCCTTTTTCAAAGGAAGAGATTGTTTCCTATTCAGTGCAGGTTGCTTCAGCTGTTGGAACAAGTGCATTTTTTATTTTTTTACATAATCCAAACATGTCTTCCTGCCAGTACTGTAAGTAGCTTAGAGTCTTTAGCTTTGGTTCTCTCTTGTGAAATTATTCTTTCATTAGTTTCAGTAAGGTATCAATACTGATTTGGGGCTGGAGATTTGAGAATATTTTTCTGCATATCCTAAACAGGAGGGTTAAAATATTTATTTTCAGGTTTAATAAAGCAATATTAAAAAATTCAAAAACAAACCAAAAACACTTCAGGTGTATTTTCTTTGTGCTATTTTGGAGCCCAGTATTTGAATATCAGCACTGCATTTTTCACCTCCTCTTAAGATGACCTTTGTTCTAAACGTTATTCTTAACAGCTGCTTTTCTCTGGATAAGCTCTCTGTATTGGATATCTTTTTACCTGATTCAAGGCCACTTTCCAAAACTGCCATTGTGTTTCCTCTTGCCTGCCTTGTCTATTTAGATAGAAAGCAAGGTAAAGGTGTACTTTATAGACTAACTGAATCTGAGATAGAATCATAGAAAATTAGGTTTGGAAGGGACCTCAGGAGGTCATCTAGTCCAACCTTCTGCTCAAGGTAAAACCATCCCCAACTCGATCATCCCAGCCAAGGCTTTGTCTACCTGGGTCTTAAAAACTGCCAAGTACGGAGATTCCACAGACTCTCTGGGTAACCTCTTCCAGTGCTTTACTGCTCTCCTTGTGACAGTTTTTCCTAATGTCTAACCTAAACTTCCCATGCTGCAACTTGAGACCTTCTGTCATTTGCCACCATTAAGAACAGTCTAGCTCTATCCTCTTGGAACCACCATTTATGTAATTGAAGGCTGCTATTAAATTCCTGCCTTTAGTCTTCTCTTCTCCAAACTAAATAATCCCATTTCCTTCAGCCTCTCCTCAGAAGTCATGTGCCCAGCCCCCTAACTATTTTTGTTGTCCTCCACTGGACTCTCTCCAATTTTCCATGTCCTTTTTGTAGTAGGGGCTCAAAACTGGACATAATACTCCACATGTAGCTTCACCAGTGCTGAATAAAAGAGAACAATTGCTTTCCTCAATGTGCTGGTAATGGTCCTACTAATGCAGCCCATTATGCTGTTAGCCTTCTTGGCAACAAAGGCACACTGTTGGCTCATATTCTGTAACCTCCAGGTCCTTTTCGGCAGAGCTGCTGCTTAGCTAGTCAGTCCACAGCCTGTATCAGTGCATGGGTTTGTTTTGTCCTAAGTGCAGGACTTGGCACTTGACCTTATGATATTTCTTTTGGTCCAATCCTCCAATTTGTCTAGATTCTCTGAATCCTAGCATTACCTTCCAACATATCTACTAGTACCCTCAGCCTGGTGTCATCTACAAACTTACTCAAGGTGCACTCCATCCCATCTTTCAGATCATTGATGAAGATATTGAACAAAACCAGCCCCAGGATCATACAATGCCTGGGGCACTCCACATGATACTGGCTACCAACTAGACATTGAGCCATTGATTCCTACCCTTTGATCCCACCAATTCTTACAGTCCATTAATCCAACCCATACTTCCTTAGCTTGCTTGCAAAAATGTTGTGGGAGAACATATCAAAAGTCTTGCTGAAGTCAAGGTATATCATGTCCACTCCTCTCCCTGCATCCCCAAAGCCAGTCATCTCATCATAGAAGGCAATTGGGTTGTTCAGGTATGACTTTCCCTTGGTGAATCCAAGAATAATCATCCTTTATCTAGTAAATAATTATGCAGCTTTGGGTGTGTCTACAACTATATCGCCGTAGTGTGCTGTATGACAACGTAGTGTGTTTCTATGTCACTGTAGGGTGATGTGTGTGTAGATGCACCCTTTATAGATTAGAACCTTAAGAAGCAAGGCTTTGGATCTACTGGTTGGTGTTTGGTGTTTTCTTTCCATGGATAAATCCATTTGAAGTTGAATATCTGCACTGGACTCTCCTGTCTATTATCATACAAGAGTTTAACAAGAAAAATATTTCTATCTCATTTTTATTTCACCTGGTAAAAAAAGATGGGAAAATTTTAAATAAACCTTTGAAAAATATATGTGTTTATTTTCTTTCCTCTCTTAGTGAATCAGCTCTTATTTCTGTACAAGGAGCACATCTACATGGGATGCTGACTGCACAGTAACTAAAAAATACTGTGCAGTAATGCGTCACAGCACAGACCATACTAATATGCTACTGTGCAGTATTATTAAGCTACTGTACAGTAGTGGCACCTAGAAGATGTTTGCTGGTACTACTGCTCAGTAACTCCAGTTACTGCACAGTTATTTAGTACTTGCAAATATAAGTACTGAATAAATGCACAGTAATGACTGCACAGTAGCATCTTGTGTAGCTGTGCCCAACAAGTGCCATGTTAGACCAAAGCAATAGTCCATCTATCTCTGACAGCAACTAGTAGTAAATGCTTTAGAGGGAAAGTACATGAATGGAACATGTCTCAAGTCAGTGATTCTCATCCTTTTTAGACTTGTGACACTCCTCATCAGATTCATGGCACCCCTCCATAACTTTTGTGAATTGACTGACACCCCATTTAAGAAACTACTTTATTACAGTGCTTACCTCCTTGTAGAGGGGCCAGGCAGTTGGGGTGGAGGCACAGCCAGTTACCCTTATCTGTTTATCTCCTTGCACTTCCTGGGGTACCTTTCAAAAGATGTTCCAGCACCCTGTTAATTATCACTGTCTCAGGTGATCCATCCCTGTCATACCCGCCCTGGCATCTGGCATCACTGCTTTAAAAATAGCCTTGATTGTTCTGTTTAATAGCTGTAACATATCTGTTCTCAATGAATTTGTCAAATTCCTTATTGAACCCTATTATAGTCCACAATATCCTGTGGCAATGAGTTCCATAATTTAGTGAGGCACTACGTAAAAAAAAATCCTTTTGCTTATTATAAAACCTCCTGATAATTTCAGTAGGTGCCCCCAGAACTTCTGATATTGTGGGAGTTCATAATACTCACTTCCTGTTCACTTTACCCAGACCTTGCAAGCATTTTTAGATCTCTAGACATATCTCTCTGCCTTTCTGTCAGATTCCATGGTTTTGGTACAACCCTGTATTAGAATATGATTCTGTGGGATAAATACTGAGTTTTACATACCTTTTTTATTTACATTGGATAGCAAGATGGGTTTCAATAATTGTGTGTGGGGGCAGAGGGGGTTGATAACAATCTTCAAATACTTGAACTCTCATTAGAGAGAAAATGGAGATGGGCTTTTCTTTGTGGCCTAGAGGACAAGACTAGAAGCAATGGCCTCAAGCCGCAGTAGAGGAGATTTAGGTTGGAGATTAAAAGGAACTTTCTGACTCTGAGGATGGTCAAGCAGGCCATCTAGAGCAGTTCTAGACTCTTCATCCCCTGACATTTTCAAGAACAGGTTGGACAGACACTTGATTAAGCTAGTTTAGCCAGAGATGATCCTGCTTTGATCAGGTGGTGGGACCAGTCGTCCTTGTAAGGCTCCTTTCAGTCCTGCTTACCTATGATCCTATGAATCATTGGAAATGCCATTTCATAATCTAATGAAAAAGTGATGGCTTTGCATTGATGACTTTGCTATGCATTTCAAAGAGTGGAGACAGAAAAAATAATTTTACATATTCTGTTCTTCTGAAGAACTGAAATAGTGCAATATTCCATTGGGAGACTAGCCATTGATCATTTCTTGAATCTACAGTATGTGGCAGAAGTTGTATAACTGAAAGAACTCAGTCATTACATCATTTTACCGTGACTCCTTGCCAAGTGTAAGGGGATGCAAGTGGAAAAAAATAAGCTACTGTGGCTCTTTCTTTTCATGTACAATTTGCATATCATAAATAAACAAAGGGAGGTAGGGAGGGAAGGAAGGAGAAAGCAACAACAAAGGGAATAATAAGGATTTTGTTTTCAGGCCAGGTCAACACTTGCAATAGATAGTGGTTGATGAGCGAATTGCTTGTACTGTCTTACTTACCAGCACTGACTGGTTTTCATCATGATGATAAAGGAAAAATCTCACAGAATAAGCATTGATCTCATCTCCTTGTTATAACTTGACAGCAATTCAGCTGCTTTCATTCCAGGAGAATACAAGTGAAAAATGAACTTTCTTGAGGAAATGGCAGCCCTTCTTCAGTGAGTGCATTATTTCAGTAATACACAGTGTACAAAGCCAGAGATAGCACATGGAGACATTTTGTACTCAAGTTAGTAGGAAACCTGAACCTGTGAAGAAAAAAAATGTTTAACATAACCCCATAGAATCTGCTTAATTATATTTATTTTGGCTTACACACTGTCACACATGTTCATTATTACAGAAGGAAAACACAAAGTTTAGTAGATGGTTTAAGTGGGAGAAAGAAATCAGAGTAAAAACTGTAAGCATATTTATAAGTGACTGACTGTGGGTTCCAAAATATGTGTTAGCAACCTGCTGGGATCTGGTTTCCTCTTAGGATCACATTGACGTAAATCCACTTAACCCTAATAGGAGCTATTGAGATTATCAAATGATTTGGCTAATAGGCAAGTGAAAGGAGGTACCTCTAGGTGGAAAACTTTCAAAGGATGTTTTCAGGTTTGAAGGAGATAAGATGTTTTGTGACTTTTTTATCACTTTCTCATGCCAGGATACCTTAGATGTAGCCACAGGAATTTGGCCCTTGCAGTTTCAGTCACTGTATTCACATGGGAATTGTAGCTGACCTTGTCAACCCTTACAGCAGTGTCTTAGATAGTACAGAAAGCCTTTCAATAAATCTCCACAGGTTTGAAGAGCTCTATTAATAGATCCATGGTATCTAGCAGAACACTAGTTCTGGAGGTGTGAGGTTTTTAATTATATTAAGCCTTTTCTTGCATCTGTTAGTATTGTACTATGAAGCAAGGTTCTGCAAGATAACAGAGACATAATCCCTGCTTTTTCAGTGGCACTCAGCTTCACTTATGCTTCAGTCAGTTTCTCCATTTAATCTTTTGTACTTTATCATCAGACATTTTCTATAATTTTCAAGCAGTGTTACAAGACTATTGGGATTAGTTATAAACTAATTATGTCATTTCAGAATCCTGTACTGTGGTTATGTGTACGTACATTTAGATTTCAGCTACATAAATTAATATGTTTATGTGTATGTCATATCCAGGTTGTAGCCATATTGGTCTAGAGGAAAAAGGCAATCAAGACTTGTAGTAGAGATATCTTTTATTAGACCAACAAGATTTTTGCAAAACAATTAATGGGGTTTCTTTTGCAAAAATCTTGTTGGCCTAATAAAAGATGTCTCTGCTATGAGTCCTGATTGCCTTCGTGTGTGTGTAGTTTAGTTATGACCTGCTTAGAATCATTCAAATATTTGGGCAATAGTTTACTAATATCTGGATTTGATCCCACCTGAAGGCGATGGGTTTCTACTCATTGTTTCCACTCGTAGCAGGACCCTGAGCCTCCTGCTCCCTGGGTACCAGGAGCTATTTGGAGGTGAAGGCAGCCAGAATGTAGTGCTGACCACATCACCTTCCTTCTTATTCCAAGGTAAGAAACAGTGGACCCTTGCGTCCAATGCCCCAGTGGGTCTCAATAGCCTGTAAATGGGACATCTTGACATTTTCTGATACTATTGGCTGTCCTAATGGATTCTGTGGAGGAGGAGGATCAGAAGAGCAAAGGTATAATGACAGTTCCTTTAAAATTTAGTGTGGTGTGCGTAAGGTAGTATTCTTAAAAACTGAATACAAGGCAGAGCCAGGTATTGTCTCTATGATGCATTCATTAATTCAGAAGCTCAGAAATGCATATAGCTTGACTCCAGTAATGTAAATTCAGATTCAGGTGTTTAGAAAGTGTACAAATACAAATACATGTATCAGATAAAATAGGAGAAACTGATAGTATAATGCAGGACTATCTAACTTCTAAGGTCCTGGGGGGCTGCACACCCTGGGGCTACCTCAGTTGAGCCACAGGGCACTGGGCCATGAAGACATCATCTCCCCACCTCTTGTGATCCCCACTGTGCTGCATCAGGTGCATCAGGCACCTACATTGCTGTACTGTGGAATCACACAAATGTGATTCTCCCCTACCCTGGTGGAGTGTGTCTCATGGGCCATCCCCCTCCCACCCTGCTGCACGGGGTGTCCCCACAACACTGCACCAGGCAGATGTGATTGTGGGCCTGTTTGTTCCATGCACAGTTCCTTACTCACCCCCAGCTCCTCATACCACACTGCTCCGCCCACTATGGCAGAGGCAGGAAGTGGCAGCTGCATGAAGGAGGGGGAGCACAGAGACTCCAGTTGCTATTGCAGCTAGGGGTAAGGGTCAGAGGGGCAATGGCCAGGCTGGAGTCGAGGGGTGGCAGTTTAACTCCTCAGTTGGACAGCACTGGTATAATGAGAAGCACCTGGTGCCAGTCAAAGGCTCATCTACTTCATCTCACTTCACTAAAACATAACTAGATCACTGAGAGGAAGAGAAAACGCTTCAGATATGACATGGAACATGAAGGCGAACAGTTTTTGTTTTTGATGTTTTTATAAAACATGAAGAATGCCCAAACATAAAATGCAGGAAAGGCAAAGACAATATGAAGACTCAATTGTGTGAGTGGGCAGGTGGATGCTCATACATATTGGAATAATATAATTATTCAGATTTCAAATTTACATTTAGTATATTAGTAGAAGGGTTTTCCTTAAACCCTCCCTTCATTTTTTTTTAAAAAGAAGGGAAGGAGTGTAAAAATGCAGAGCCAGTGTCAAATTGGGGGTTGTACAAATGGGACCAGAGATAATATAAAACAGATAATAAAGGAAACTATTTACAGGAAGGTGAGAAGTGAAGTGGAAAGGCTAGTTGGGATTAAGATTAGAGGCATCAGGCCAAAGTGTGAACACATAGCAGTGGAAAGAGGAGATGAATGGAATAGGATGGTGGATCTGAAAGGACTTCTGCTCCTTAAGAGAAAAACTTAAAGAAACAGATCAGAAAATCAAAAATGTGTAGGAAAATGCTATTTAAAATCTATTTTATGACATGGTTTTCTCTTTCACAACCAAACTCCCATACCACAGCTATATAGTTGCATTTGTAGAGATATCAGGCTTCATTCATTTTGTTTATCTGCTCTTTTATACACAGATATTAAACTACCCTTTCACAATGCAACCAGCTCCTTGTTCTTGGGGAAATGAAAAATTGTTAGCAGTCACAGAAGAGAAAACATGAGTTGAAACTGCATTATTTTATTATTGTACAGTACTTGTGGTAATAGTAATGTAGGTGTTGAATGTAGTAGTGTGCATTGTTAGGCTGTTTAAAGGTAGTTCTGTGTCCTTTTCACCGTGATCTTGAAAACAATGCTGACAAGCACAAGCTCCTGCTTCACATCTGGAAATAAGGTGGTGAACCTGCATTGTTGGCGTTCTTGCTCCCAATCTTGAGCTTGAGTGTGCTGGAGAACAACCATGGCAGGCACCCCCATACTGGATTGACCACATAATGTGGTGAATTAATGCATGAGGACAGGGAGGTAATACACAGACCTGCTCCTTAATGGCTTCCTCAAGAGCCCCTGGATAGCTGCTGATATAACTTTTGTTTTCTTGATTTGTCAGTTTTATGTCAGGTAAATTTATGTATGTGGCAACAATAACAACTTCACAAAGTGGGTTGCGTGCATGTGCATGAGTGCATCCGTGTGTGTAAATAGTAACAGTTTTTACTCTCTGTGAGTCAGGAAAAGTAGAGGGGGAGATGTAAAGATGCCATTTCCTGTACAGTTTCTGGAAAATGTGAGAAAATTGTTTTTCTTTTCATTTTATGAAGAAGGGAGAGAAGCAGGTGGATTAAATTTAAGACACTAAATCAAAACAAGTGTGCCAACAGGTGGTAGACTTTTGAAAGACCTTCATAAAATAGTCAGGGCTGGAAGAGGAACAAAAGTTTCACTGCCCTTTTAAAAATAGCTTACTCTGTATTACACTTCCAAAGAATAAATGGAGGAGAGCCCAAAACAAATTCTAAAATAAATTAAAAACTGAAGCTTTAAATGTAAAATATCTGTGATATATATTACTCAGGAAGTCAATCAGTTAATAGCCTATTGTAGGCCCTATAAGTTTTATTGCTAGGATTATAAAAGACGGATTTGTTTACAATTTCATATACCATTTATAATGAAAACAAAGAAATTGACCATTACGGCGTCATCTGACTAATCAGTTATAATAAGGTGTTCAGTAATACCAGATGCCTTCATGCCTCAGGAGCATTCATGGTCTTATGCTTTTAACTAGGGTTGTGGGAAGCTTCAGGTGTTGATTCGATTCGGAGGAGATTCAGCCTGATTCAGTGGCCAAATCACCAAGTCCAAATCGAATCAGGGGACCAATTAAAAGGTCTGAATCGATTTGAAGCTCTCTGAATCAATTTGGAAAAAATTCAGAGAGCTTTGGCAATTTGTGCAGTCCCCACCGGGTGCAGCAGGGAGCTGGACCCAGACTCCATGCTGGTAAGTAGGGAGCGGGGGAGGCGGGCTGGAAGAGGGGGGAGGGGACCATGGGGGCCCCCCTGCCAGGCCCCATCCCCTGCCTGTTTCCCCAGACCCCCCAAGCACCCCCACCCCTGCCCACTGTCCCAGCCCACTGCACAAGTGCCCCACCTGGCCCAGCTCCTGGTTGTTTCAATAAAAGCCCTGACTCACTGGGTGCTGCTGGGCAGGGGTGTGATCCCCACTGCCCCACACTGCCCCATGCTACATGGGGGACTCTGCCACGATCCTCCTGACCCCTGCCCGCTCTCCCAGCTCCCAAACCCCTGGACTCACCAGCTTCTGCAGTGGCCTTGGGGCTTCTGGAGACTCATGGTAGAGCTCTCTATGCAGAGAGGGGCAGTGGGGGGCAGCAGAGATTGCCTCCCGTGGGGCAGGAGCTGTTGAGTGTGGGTTTGTTTTTTTTTTAAAGGGCCGAGAGCTGGAGTGGGCAGGACAGCCATGGGGGTCTGGGAGAGTGGGCAGGGGTCAAGGGGCTTGTGGCAGAGCCTTCCACACAGTGTGGGGTCGCGGGGATAGCTCCCCACCTGAGAGAAGCTGGTGAGTTTGGGGTTGTTTTTTTTTCCAAAGAGCCAGGAGCTGGGGTGGGCAGGGCTGGGAGAGCAGGTTGGGGATGGGGCTTATGTGATTTGGAGACTTGGGTATATTCATGGAGTGTTTTACTTTCCTCAACTCTCTCTTTTAAAAAAAACTGAAACCCCCATTTTATTAGGTTTTGGCTGAAAATTTACCAGCATTGAGCAACTGAAAACTTTGGGGTTTGGGGGTTTTTTGTATCATTTTGTTGTCATTTTAGATCCCATTTTTTATTTCACCAGTGGCAAAAACTTCTAATGCCAGTTTAGAGATTGGTAAAATAGAGCATATAGTGGTAAATTTTCATCAACGTGGCTGAGGAACCTAACTTGCATGTGTTCTGTTGAAAATGTTACCTAGTGATGAAATGTTACTTGGGGAGAGAAGGGTCATTGGGAACTAAGGAACAACCGGATTGTATGACCACAGGCAAGCTGTGGACTTTAAGCAACAAAAACAACATGGTATTTACCTAATAAGCAGCTCATATCCATAGTTGAGACTAAGGGAATATCCCCACATGCAGGGGTGTGTGGTTGTCATGGCAACAATGTGTGCTGCCGCCCATGCCAACATGGGGTTGGTGCAGGTCAACTTGTCCAGGGTGCAGTAGGGGAGGCTAGCAGCCTTACCTGGGGTCCTAGGGGGCTTCTGGCCCAGCAGCAGTGGAGACCTGGCCACTTGGAGCCTGGCCAGAAGCCAGAGTGTGGTTCTGGCTGGCCAGGCTCCGGTTTCTGGCAGCACATGCTGTTGCCACTTGTTCCGCACCCCTTTTTTCAGCAGCATTTTTTTTTTGGCCCCAGAATCTCCTGGAGCCAACCCCCCCCCCCCCCCCCCCCTTTC
>NW_017729032.1:220828355-220832626 GCF_001723915.1 Gavialis gangeticus
CCCCCCCCCCCCCCACTGCATTGCAAATCAGCAGTGTGGCAAACACTTGCACGTACGCCTTGTGTGGTTTGTGGCCCCTCAAACTGCTTTGGCTTAGGCTAAAGTCCATTTGATGCAGTAGGAATATCTAATATTTGGAGGAGGTAGAGGCATTGCAAGATTTTATAAACAATAAAACTAGCCACCAGTTGAGCAAGCAGCTAAGTCCATCTAGTCCCCTTAATTCTAGTTGCCATGAGGGATAGCATTTGTACTAAATAGAAAATTCTTTAAAGAAGTCAATGACCTATGTCTATTGTACATCTTCCCTTCTCCTTCCCTCTCTGTGGGAAATTGAGTTGCAATGTATCCAGTTGTATCAGGTCTTTTTGAAAGCTTTCCTCCAAGCTGGATTCTTTTTTTGAAAAGGGAAGGATGGCAGGTGGCAGTGGGTATCTAATGCAAATTGAATTTGTGGCTTGTGGACAATAATTAATTCAATACAATGTTGCCATTCATCCTGAGGGGGAAGAGAATATAAATTCCTGTGAGCTCTCCATTCCCTGGTTGTGTCCACACCTCTGTACAATGTGTCAATTAATTATTTGATTATCTTGCTTTGGAATTTAACTGTTTTGAAAACAATTTACAACAGTAATCCATATTTTATAGAGAAGAAAACACACACACTATTGCTTTACTTTTCCATCCTACTATAGAGAAATCTAGTTTTTTTACCAATGGTATTTTCCATATAAACAGCCATATGAAACAGCTGTGTACTGCCACATAATCCCTTTTTGTCTGGCCTATTGGTCCAGAGTGTTGCATATGATGAAAACTGAGGCAGAATCAGAATATGTTAACAGTATCTTTAGTGATTAAATACCTTAGATGAAATATCTCATTTTTCCATATTCTATCTTTTTATGGAAATAATCAGTGGTTATGATCTATTTATTCCTTGTCAGCAAAAAATCAGGTAAATTAAACCATATGCAAAGCAAGATGATGTCATACACTCAGTTTCTAGAGCATAACATTACTTAAATATATTAGGGATTATAACTTCATGAAACGATTTCCTTTTGTGTTTTGCAGTTTCTCACATTAAGATACAATGTTTTTCTGTTGCAGCAGTGAATATTAACAGTCTTCCCATGGAGATCTGGAGTACTGCAGGTATACACTGGAATGTTGGCTCTTGGTATTCATTACTGAAAATAAATGTGACTGCTTAATGAAGCATAAAGCATAGTTTAGAATTCAAGTGATTGGTACAAATAGTAGTTAATATGTTACTGTATAATACGCTTGTTCTATTCAGACTTGTTTAGTTTGTTTAGCTGTTACATAGTTTTGAGAAATTTCATAAGATAACAGTGCTTATCTAAAGTCGTGACAGTTGTCATTCTCTATTATTCAAGTCTTACTTTTGTGTTCATAATATACATCTTTTTAACATTCTTATGAATTTAGATGCCTATATAATATGTTCCATATATTTTCTTTATATGTACATAGTTGGTTATGTGTGTATGGGAAAGTCAGAATACTATAAGGCCATTTAATAGAATACAGGAAATATCCTTCTGTTATGATAGTTTGTTGCTTGTACAGTACCAATGTTAGGTCCAAACACTGCAAATACATACACAGACTTAAATCTTCACAGAACCAGGGCATTATATCAGCACTCATTCTTTCTAGAGACAGACTCCTCTGTTTTGTTTGCAAAAGAGGATGTGAGTTGAGAGTTGATGAACATTTGCGTACATTCACCTCTCCAAAAAATTATTATATCCTTGTTAAGAAAAGGATATTAAGGGGTTTGCTTTATTTTGTTTTGTTTTAATGCCATGAATGTGGGAGTGGTGAATGAATTGACAAAATTGAGAGGAAAGAGTATACAAGAAGATAAGAGTTGAGAAGGCTTTATAGGAAAAAAGGGATTGCCGTATTGGCACATTTTAGTTTAGTATCCTCTCCTGTTTTCCATAGTGATCAGCACCAGCTGCTTTAGAGGAAAGTGGAAGAATTGTTTTGGTAGATAACCATGGAATAATCTGTCCACAAATAACATTTCCTCCTACCCCTGGCCAGTTACAACTTGTCTTATGCTTTGAAGTGTCATACTTTATATAATGGCTCCTAAGATATTTAAAAAAACACTATTATAAAATTAGATATGTTTCATATCCATATAAATGTCATGTGTCACATACTTTTTTCATTTATTGAACTCTTGAGCTAAGTACAGACAGTTAAAAAGTCTGAGGCCAAACCAATGCAATCTTCACAGGTTGGTATAAACTGTGTAGATTGAACATATAAGCAAGTGAACAGACATCCACTTTTGATTCTACAAATGCAGCCACATGCCTGTAGTGGCCCAGGCCAGAAGCTGGGGCCCACTAGAGCATGACTCTCTGGTCTGCTGGAGCAGATAGGTTGGGTCAAAGATAACCTGCCCACCCTGTGCAAAGCATCCAGGGATGCTGGGTGACTGTAAGTTAATTTGAATCTGGAAGGGATCTGGGACAGAAGTTCAATAAACCAATTTAACCTAAATCAATTAAGTCTGATAATACATCCATCCAAGTTTATCTTAAAGCAGTTTTGGCCATTTTGAAAGCAGTTTATGTGCACTGAACTTCTGTTGTGTTAAAGATTTGAACCAGTTTCTGACCATTTATACCAATTTTGTATGTAATTTCCATCCCTAGCATTGGCATCTATTATACCTGGTGGCAGTGAGTTCGAAGGGCTAATAATCCATTGTACGATGTACATTTTAGGATCTGCCACTTCTTAATGTCTTTTGAATGCTCTTCTTTTTGGTTATTTTGTTCTATAGTGAATTCAGACAAAAGAGTTATTGTACTAGCAAGGAGACAATAATTCTGTAGAACAGAACTATAGCATTTGAAAAGAGGAATGTACACTGACAAATACAGAGTATCTCTCTCTTTTTTTTCTTTTGATTTTTTGTGAGGGGAAGGGTGGTCACTGAGTAGGACATATTGTACCTGATATGTACAAGATTAAAAGTCAAACAGTTTGCTTCGTGTATTTTAGAAACAAAACTAGGAAACTATGTCAGTCCAATAAAATGATTAATGCTGCACTTCATCTCTCATTAATATTTTCTGTTTTAATGTGTTCATGTTTGTATATCTTAACTCTACCCATCACTGTATAGATGAGCAGTGAATAATACAAGAACATACTGTATATTATCCAGAGAGTCCTTAACATAAAGCAGACCATGTAATGACAATTTAAAATTATTTCTTGTGGGTGTTATATAGCAGTCCAGTATTTTAAGGTACTGGGAATTTTGATTTATAGAGACTACAGGACTGATCCTTTAAAGGGATACATTTTGGCTCCAAAACCTCACACCATGTAAGACTCTATGCCTATTCAAATGGTTTACAGAAGCTTGACAGACTTGGCACCAGGTTGGGAGCCAAATCTTCCATTATACTGAAATTCAGTATTGGTAACAATTTTATCAGTAAATGAAAAACAGGAACTATTGAAAACAACATTGCATAGTAGCTGAGATCAAGGCTCTGTTGTGGTTAGCACTGAAATATAATACAATAACATTTATGCCGTTAATTTTGATGTAGCTAAAAGAGAGAGAATTTGAGCATGTGTGCAATGTATAATGAATTGTTATTATTTGCTGTACCCTCCATCTTAAGACATCAGAACAAAAGGATGGATAAGTGTAACCTTAAAAGCACTAGCCTTTTTTATGCCTTTCTTGGAAACAAAACTGCAATAGAATATTTCTGGGTAACATAGCTGTAAGACCGGGAAGTCTGATTGCTTTCAATTTTCACCTTTTTCAAGTGCTGACTATTTTTGGCTGGAGCAGGCACTCTACAATGAATGACAGCTCTGTTTCTATAGTGCTTGTAGTAACCAGATATTGAAAGTTCATTAAGATCTTTTCATATCTTAACAGCTCCACAGACATCCAATATTCAAGTGAGATTTTGCTACTTTGGTCTGGATAATAATTTCCCTGCTGTTTTTTGTTTTGTCTTCTCTGGTATTGTCATTTCTCAGTATATTTCCATCAGCCAGATTCTATGTGAATGTTTGTCAGTTAGAATGACCTGAGTCAGAATTGACGGGATAAGCTTTGAAGAAGTTGTATAACTCACATGCTATTATATGTTCTTTTTCTTGCTCACCTTGGCTCAAATGTTGAGAACTTTCCTGCCAGTATTTTTTTTTTTTTTTGCTATCATTATGTGGACGTCCTGCTCTGGAAC